>NW_024732728.1:0-12230 GCF_018991925.1 Homarus americanus
TTGAAGTGAATTTTAGGAGGAGAGAACAGATGCAGTGGCTAAACACCGCTTGCGTGAGGGATTATAAGATGGGGGCAGCAGCAACAACCCGGCTGGACGCGGCAGGGAGGCGACAAGACAAGGCCAGGCTAGCGTCAGGTCAAGCGTCAGGTCAAGCGTCAGGTCAGGCGTCAGGTGCGTGTTGGGTTGGGCAATGGATGTTCAGTGCTTGGTCGGCTTGATTGTGTTTGGTTTCTTGTGTGGAGGGGATGTCTTGGTCTTCTTAGCTTGATGTCGATTTTCTTCTCTCTCTCCTTCTCTTCTTGCTCTCTTGAATTGTCCATTCGTTTGTGTTTGGGTCTTCTTGTTCGTCTTCCTCGTATTTTAAGTCCTCATAGGTGTGGAAGAATTCAGAGAGGGAGAGGTTGACCACGTGGGCTTCAGCACCACTGGCCGCGTGGGCTTCAGCACCACGGGCCACGTGGTGTTCTTGGTTCTGTGTGGTGGGCTGCTTCTGGTGAGTTTTCTTTTCTTGGTTTTTCTTTACTGCTGGTTTTTTCTTTTCTTGGGAGCGTACAGCAAGGAGGGCCTCTTTGTAGCTCAGTTTTTTCTCAAGGCGAGCCTTGGCTACCCTGCATTCCTCCTTCCATCTGGGGCAGGTCCGGTCGGCGGAGGAGTGTGGGCCACCACAGGCAACGCATTTTTTCTCTGTGTTGGGGCAGGCCGTGTAGCGGTGTCCAGGGCTGCCACACATGGAGCAGGTGTCTTCCTGCGCCTCACACTTGTTTACAGTGTGTCCATAGTGCTGGCATTTGTAACACCGTTTCGGTCTGCGCCCACGGTTTTGGTGGGAGTAGGTGGCGTGCTGTGGGCCCTTGGCCCGGTAGTATCGTTCATCCAAAGGCCGTCCCTCCTCTTGGAGGAGTGGGGCGTAGCTGCGGATGACATGCCTCGTGGCCAATGAGGTGGCCACTGAGGTGGAGAATGTCTGTATATAAGCCCGCCCGCCTGCCGGGCCGCCCGTATTGACTATTTCGTCGTCGAGATGGCCCGTACTAAACAGACTGCCCGCAAGTCCACTGGAGGCAAGGCTCCACGGAAGCAGCTTGCCACCAAGGCAGCTCGCAAGTCCGCCCCAGCCACCGGTGGTGTCAAGAAGCCCCATCGTGACAGGCCCGGAACCGTCGCCCTTCGTGAGATCCGTCGTTACCAGAAGAGCACAGAGCTACTCATCAGGAAGCTGCCCTTCCAGCGCCTGGTGCGTGAGATCGCCCAGGATTTCAAGACTGACCTGCGCTTCCAGTCGTCTGCCGTCATGGCTCTGCAGGAAGCCTCTGAGGCTTACCTGGTGGGTCTTTTCGAGGACACCAACCTGTGTGCCATTCACGCCAAGCGCGTTACCATCATGCCCAAGGACATCCAGCTGGCCCGGCGCATCCGCGGAGAGCGTGCTTAAGTCCTCTTCCTTAGGGAAAAACAAAAAGCACAACAAAACCTACCAGACATCTATAACTCGGCCCTTCTCAGGGCCAAAGAACTGTTCTGAAGATAATTTTCATGACAATCGAAATGGTTGGTGGTAGGAGAGCGTTAATTTCGGTTACCCAAATCGCTTAACGGTAAGTTGGTAACAGTCGTGCAGGCACGAATGTATAGTAGGTCATCAATTCGGGAGGTGGGTGGGTGCAAAAAACAAGAGCTAGTAACAAATTAATATATAAAGAATAAGTAAGTAAATAAATAACTAAAATAAAAGAAAATTCAATAAAATAAAATAAAATGAATTGTTTACATGAAATAGGCGTGCTGCAAACAAGAAATGAAACCCAAACACACTCCATGTATGTCACTTTGCAGTGGGTGTAAAAGTACTCCACGCAGAATTTATTTATTTATTTATAATGTTTCGATTTAGTCCTGTTTCTACGCCCATAGAGAATGCAGATTATTATAATTTTTTTTTATTTATTTCCCTCTCAATATATTTGTGTCGGTAACTGTCTCTTTAACATGTAACTGTGGCTCCGAAGGAGCCGATTAAGTTGTAGTAGTGGGATGGCGTGTTTGTTGTGCACAAGTAACCTCTTACTTGGAAGAGGTGTACTTGGTGACAGCCTTGGTGCCCTCAGACACGGCATGCTTGGCCAGTTCACCGGGCAGCAAGAGTCGGACAGCTGTCTGGATTTCCCGACTTGTAATGGTGGAGCGTTTGTTGTAGTGCGCTAGGCGGGAAGCCTCGGCAGCGATGCGCTCGAAGATGTCGTTCACGAAAGAGTTCATGATGGACATAGCTTTGGAGGAGACTCCTGTGTCGGGGTGCACTTGCTTCAGTACCTTGTAGATGTAGATGCTGTAGCTTTCCTTCCTCCTGCGCTTCTTCTTCTTGTCACCCTTGGCAATGGCCTTCTGGGCCTTTCCAGCCTTCTTGGCAGCCTTTCCGGAAGTTTTGGGAGGCATGGCGGCACAGTTACTCGTGGCGCGGAGCGAGAGAATTGAAAACTGGCCCGACTAACTTTTCCTTATATACCGAGCGGGCCGCTCAGGATCAGACTGGCTGCAGCTACGGCTCTCTTACATTGGTTGGGTCCGCGAGGCGGCCACCTGGCCTGATCCTGAGCTTGGTATAAAAGACCAAGGTGGCGGGCGGAAATTTAACTCCTATCACGAAAAGCAGCAGCAGCAACATGTCAGGACGCGGCAAGGGAGGCAAAGTGAAGGGCAAATCAAAGTCCCGTTCTAGCAGGGCCGGACTCCAGTTCCCCGTGGGTAGAATCCACCGTCTCTTGCGTAAGGGCAACTATGCTGAGCGCGTTGGTGCAGGTGCCCCTGTGTACCTTGCAGCCGTCATGGAGTACCTGGCAGCAGAAGTGCTCGAGCTGGCCGGTAACGCCGCCCGCGACAACAAGAAGACCCGCATTATCCCGCGTCATCTTCAGCTTGCCATTCGCAATGACGAGGAGCTGAACAAGCTCCTATCTGGAGTCACCATTGCCCAAGGGGGTGTCCTTCCTAACATCCAAGCTGTGCTCCTCCCCAAGAAGACAGAGAAGAAATAAGAACCCAAGGTTCGTTCACACAAGACAACCTAACCAAACAGGCTCCTTTCAGAGCCACAGGATATCACTTAAAGAGAGAAATATACGACATCAACGTTTTGCAGGATAACACTCTATTTTACGTGTAATTAGCATAGTAATGTGGAAATTGAGTGAAAATGTTTTAGAATGGTGTAGATGTGAAGGGGTACTGCGGGGGCCTGGGGTGGGGGACTTAAACGGGACTTAGAAGGGCGCAAGAAGCAGCTTTAGCAGCAGCAGCAAGGGATGAGACCTTATTTTCAGTCTGGTTCATTGACAGTACACATTTAGCAGCAGCATACATTGGAGTCATATTCTAACTGTTGACTAATCAGTGTGGGCTAGCTAGCCAATTTGGGATAAACAGCAAGAATGTAATGTCCTCAATGAAGTAATTACATAGTTCAAGATACAATAAGTGAGGTGGCCTGAAGTCTTTGACAGTGTCACATTCAATAATATAGTGCTTTAAAGGTGTATCACAAAGTTTACATGCTGAGTGTTCCGGTATGGGTACAGCGTTACTAATTTGCCAGATGTGTCTGTATCCTAACCTAATTCTGGCCACGACTACATCACACAGGCAGGAGCAAGTTGTTTGGACACTCTTCCTAGCCCCCTTGGTCCCTGTTCACCTACCTACTGTAGCAGTAAGTAGGTACCTGTTGTAAATCGAAAGGTTGCCAATTCGTATTCAGGGAAAGTTGTTGGAGCTTCTAAACTTGAACTGACACAATCCGAGGAGTGGTGACCCGAGGATCACAGACACTATCTCTCCCACTACAAATCCCTTCCTAACCTCCTGCTCCTTCCTATGTCCTCCCAAAATTGACCCATGCTATCGCAAAGGTAATAATACAGGTAGAGACAACAACATATTTTCCTATTGTCTTATTATATATTAATAACAGAAACGCTGCCGCCATCCCGGAGGCTTTACATTGTCTCACTGTTCATTCCCTCCACAATTCTTCTTCTTCTTCTTCTTCCATCAATACTTTATTAACGGTGTATGTAAGTTTCACCATGTTTTGCACTACAGCTGTAGAGCAAAGTATATTTTGTTAGCAATAAACCAAAAGCATATTTTATGGCCTAATCATCACTACATAGAACACCACCCATAAAGCATGATACTAGTAGACCACAAAAACTGCTATAAACCCCCAAAGCATATTTTATTGCCTAATCATCACTACATAGAACACCACTCATAAAGCATGATACTATTAGACCACAAACTGCTATAAACCCCAATAATATAATATACTAGTGACTCTAATTGTGTTACCCAATATTATACGAAATAATACTATAAAACATAATAATAAACACACTAATAGTGTATATTAGTTGAATGCACAATCTGATGAGAAGTCAAAAAAAAAAAAAACAACATAACAATAACCTAGAAAGAGTGTAGAGTATTTTTGTGCTAACTATTATACTAGTAGATGGTCTAAGATAACTGTATGTGAAGGAAAAGGTGTGCTCTCCACTCAAACTTTCTTTTTATGAAATCTCCTACTCCCCAGCTGAGCGGTACGCCCAATGGGAAACAAAACGTGGCACATAACACGCCGCCCGCCAGCTCTGGCTCGGTGAATAGGAATCAGTAATCGGGCGGAGTATAAACAACACCGCCGCCAATGTGCTCCTCCCATCTCTGAGGAAATCTGGTGGGCAACTTAGTATTATATTAGTATGTAATAATAATAACAATAATAAAAATAATAATAATAATAATAATAATACTAATAATAATAAGAATAATAATAATATTAATAATAATAATATTAATAATAATAACATGCAATTACATTTTATAACACATACTAACAAAATAGTGTATAGCCTACTATACTTAACTATAATAGGTTAGGTTGCGTAGGAGGATCAAAAAAGTACAGTAGTATATACACACACACACACACACACATACATATAGACAACAAACTAAATTAGAAACCACACGTCAGTGAAGTTATCAAATCCTCCAGTTTCTGTCTCCACCTCCTACGCCGACTCAAGTCCCTCGGTGTTCCTGCACACGAGCTCCTCAGTGTTTACACAACATTCATACTTCCCAAGCTCACCTATGCCTCCTCCACCTGGTCTTCCTCCCTAAATGCCACACAACGTAAACACCTAGCAAAAGTGCAAAAGAGGCCATGCAAGATTATTCTCTACCCTTCCTACTCCACATATCAAGAAGCGCTCAACACACTGACCGACCCTTTAGACTCTCACTGACCATCACCCCGACCTCATCTGCAAATTTGGTAAGAAGCTTCTACACCATCCCCGACACCGGCTCCTACTACCACCTGAGATCCCTAGTCCGAGAATTGCTCTTCGACACCACAACCGCATCCAGCCCATACGTGCACGAACTGATCTCTATAAGAACAGCCCAGTCCCAACCATTGTAAAAATTATCGATAACTTGTAATAAATCAGTGTACTCACTCCCAGTAAACACTACTCCTTGCACTGTCACTATGTTGAAATGAACTGTAGTTTGAGCTTTTCCCCAGCTAGTTATTATATGTCTTATTTGTGTCACTCATGTTACTTGTATATTATTTGTAATTCGTAACCCATTCCCCAAATATGTAACTGTATATTTTCAGTCTTCTGGCTGCCAAGCTTTTTCAATAAACCGTTAATTATTATTATTATTATTATTATTATTATTTATATGTTGGCCCATACCAACTCACTCCCCTGAACCCTCCTCCCCACCGGACTATCAACAAGTTCTTGCCATAAGGTACTACCTCATTTGGCAAAGGAATGGAACCAGTGATGAATAGTGGTGAACAGTGCTTAACTCAGTGAAAAACAACTCGGCAGTTGAGTCTTACCCAAGCTAGCTAACCACCTTCACACAGTGAGGTCCCAGGGACCCGGTTATACTTCCCCTGAGACTCCACGATAGAGAGGCCTGGGACCACACCTCACCCACTTGAATGAGTGAGTCATGTGGACCACGTGGTGTCCCCAAGATGCTACGACACCACGTAGTGAATGTTTTGCTACAGCATCATCATGTGAAGTTCCTCATAACACCATCTGTGAGGTAACTGCTACATCATCAGGCCCCTCATAACGCCATCTGTGAGGGAGTTACTACACTACGTGTCTGGTGTTCAACACCTCACCTTACATGATCTATGCGTGCAAACATTAATCTGTATGTTCACTGTGTGCTCCTTCACCTTTCTCTAATGAGGGCTTTTGTTAAACCAGCAATGTATGTACTAAGTCAATTGTGTCCAATGTATACTTTCGAAAAGCCCTTGTTTGGGTTAGGTAGGAGAGAGTAGTCGTCATTATTGTCCAAGCCACATTATCTATTTCTATATATAAGTAATGTAGGCTGGTTTTTAAATACCTCAATCCCCTAACGGTGCCGTTTGTATATTAAGAAATACCGAAGCCATACAGTACAACACCAGCGAATATGAAGTATCACTGTAACCGGCAACTGTTACTCACTCTCTGAAGAGTTAGAAGAAAATCAACTTCAAGCTAAGAAGAAGAATACCAAGACATTTCCTCCAAACAAGAAAACAACACACACACAATCAAGCCGACCAAACACTGAGAAACCATGGCGGAACCCAACATGCACCGGACGCTTGACCTGACTCTATCCTGCCGCATCCAGGCGAGTTGCTGCTTAAAGTCCCTCACGCAAGCGCTGTTTAGCCACTGCACCTATTCTATCCTCCTAAAATTCACTTCAATCCCCCCTGCCACTAGCATGTTATGTATGTATGTATGTATGTATGTATGAATGAATGCTAACTGCAACTTTGCGTATTAAAACTCATTACTATTACCGAAGTAATATAGTGCGTGGTTATGTTATGTCATGTTAGGATAGATTATAAACTACATTGGGTTACATTTCGTGAGGTTCGGTGACGCTACAGGAAGTTAGGTGAGGTACCTGGAGGTTAGGTGAATGTTGACTGACTGACTGACAATTATTAGGAAGTGGTTCCAACACGTTCACACACAACCTATACTCATACCACAAGTCCAGAATTAGAGAGGATCATGTTATTGGATATATTTTCAACGATTTACTCAGTGTCTAACCAACTCTTTAGCGATTTAAATGTGGACCTAAAATTAGGTCCGTATAGTTGTTTGTCGTGGTGGTGGTGGTGGTGTGCGCCCGTCCATCAGGTTGATTAACCACCAAAACCATAAAGGGTGCGGCCCTGCCGTTTCAGGGCATAAACCACATCCATGGCGGTGACGGTCTTCCTTTTTGCGTGCTCGGTGTAGGTGACGGCGTCACGGATGACGTTCTCCAGAAACACCTTGAGGACGCCGCAGGTCTCCTCGTAGATGAGGCCGGATATACGTTTAACACCTCCACGCCGAGCTAGACGACGAATGGCGGGCTTGGTGATACCCTGGATGTTGTCACGAAGCACCTTACGATGACGCTTGGCGCCACCCTTTCCAAGTCCCTTGCCTCCTTTGCCTCGTCCAGTCATGTTGTTGTGGTTGCTACTACAGGTGGTCCTGGTGTGGCTTCGCCGAATCGAATCGAAAAATGCTAGTGACAGGGGGGAAGGAGGTTCAGGAGAAGAATAAAGGGAGGATTGAAGTGAACTTTAGGAGGAGAGAACAGATGCAGTGGCTAAACACCGCTTGCGTGAGGGATTATAAGATGGGGGCAGCAGCAACAACCCGGCTGGACGCGGCAGGGAGGCGACAAGACAAGGCCAGGCTAGCGTCAGGTCAAGCGTCAGGTGCGTGTTGGGTTGGGCAATGGATGTTCAGTGCTTGGTCGGCTTGATTGTGTTTTGGTTTCTTGTGTGGAGGGGATGTCTTGGTCTTCTTAGCTTGATGTAGATTTTCTTCGCACTCTCCTCCTCTTCTTGCTCTCTTGAATTGTCCATTCGTTTGTGTTTGGGTCTTCTTGTTCGTCTTCCTCGTGTTTTAAGTCCTCATAGGTGTGGAAGAATTTAGAGAGGGAGAGGTTGACCACGTGGGCTTCAGCACCACAGGCCTCGTGGGCTTCAGCATCACGGGCCACGTGGTGTTCTTGGTTCTGTGTGGTGGGCTGCTTCTGTTGAGTTTTCTTTTCTTGGTTTTTCTTTACTGCTGGTTTTTTCTTTTCTTGGGAGCGTACAGCAAGGAGGGCCTCTTTGTAGCTCAGTTTTTTCTCGAGGCGAGCCTTGGCTACCCTGCATTCCTCCTTCCATCTGGGGCAGGTCCGGTCGGCGGAGGAGTGTGGGCCACCACAGGCAACGCATTTTTTCTCTGTGTTGGGGCAGGCCGTGTAGCGGTGTCCAGGGCTGCCACACATGGAGCAGGTGTCTTCCTGCGCCTCACACTTGTTTACAGTGTGTCCATAGTGCTGGCATTTGTAACACCGTTTCGGTCTGCAGTAGGGCTTGACTGGCATAGTTACCCACGCCCACGGTTTGGTGGGAGTAGGTGGCGTGCTGTGGACGCAGCGGTAGTATCGTTCATCCAAGGCCGTCCCTCCCTCTTGGAGGTGGGGCGTAGCTTGCGGATGACGCATGCGGCACTCGTGGCCAATGAGGTGGCCACTGAGGTGGAGAATGTCTGTATATAAGCCCGCCCGCCTGCCCGGGCCACGCCCGTGACTATTTCGTCGTCGAGAGATGGCCCGTACTAAACAGACTGCCCGCGGAGTCACTGGAGAGGCAAAGGCTCACGGGAAGCAGCTTACCACCAAGGCAGCTCACCAGAATTACACCCAGCCACCGGTGGCGTGTCAAGCCCCATCGTTACAGGCCCGGAACCGTCGCCTTCTAGATCCGTCGTTACCAGAAGAGCACAGAGCTACTCATCGGGAAGCTGCCCTTCCAGCGCCTGGTGCGTGGATAACCAAGTTTCAAGACTGACCTGCGCTGATCGTCTGCCGTGTGGCTCTGCAGGAAGCCTCTGAGGCTTACCTGGTGGGTCTTTCGAGGGACACCAACCTGTGTGCCATTCACATAAGCCGTACCATCATGCCCAAGGACATCCAGCTGGCCCGGCGCATCCGCGGAGAGCGTGCTTAAGGCCTCTTCCTTGGGGAAAAACAAAAAGCACAACAAAACCTACCAGACATCTATAACTCGGCCCTTCTCAGGGCCAAAGAACTGTTATGAAGATAATTTTCATGACAATCGAAATGGTTGGTGGTCGGAGAGCGTTAATTTCGGTTACCCAAATCGCCTAACGGTAAGTTGGTAACATTCGTGGAGGTACGATTGCATAGTAGGTCATCAATTCGGGAGGTGGGTGGGGGCAAAAACAGAGCTAGTAACAAATTAATATATAAAAAGAATAAGTACGTAAATAAATAACTAAAATAAAAAAGAAAATTCAATAAAATAAAAATAAAATGAATTGTTTACATGGAGATCGTCTGCAAACAAGAAATAAGAGCAAACACACTCATGTATGTACTTTGCAGTGGGTGTACAAAAAGTACTCCACACCAGAATTTATTTATTTATTTATTTATAATGTTTCGATTTAGTCCGGTTTCTACGCCAATAGAGAATGCAGATTATTATAATTTTTTTTTTATTTATTTCCCTCTCAATATATCACTGTCGGTAACTGTCTCTTTACCATGTAACTGTGGCTCCGATGGAGCCGATTAAGTTGTAGTAGTGGGATGGCGTGTTTGTTGTGCACAAGTAACCTCTTACTTGGAAGAGGTGTACTTGGTGACAGCCTTGGTGCCCTCAGACACGGCATGCTTGGCCAGTTCACCGGGCAGCAAGAGTCGGACAGCTGTCTGGATTTCCCGACTTGTAATGGTGGAGCGTTTGTTGTAGTGCGCCAGGCGGGAAGCCTCGGCAGCGATGCGCTCCGAAGATGTCGTTCACGAAGAGTTCATGATGGACATAGCTTTGGAGAGACTCCTGTGTCGGGGTGCACTTGCTTCAGTACCTTGTAGATGTAGGTGCTGTAGCTTTCCTTCCTCCTGCGCTTCTTCTTCTTGTCCCCCTTGGCAATGGCCTTCTGGGCCTTTCCAGCCTTCTTGGCAGCCTTTCCGGAAGTTTTGGGAGGCATGGCGGCACAGTTACTCGTGGCGCGGAGCGAGAGAATTGAAAACTGGCCCGACTAACTTTTCCTTATATACCGAGCGGGCCGCTCAGGATCAGACTGGCTGCAGCTACGGCTCTCTTACATTGGTTGGGTCCGCGAGACGGCCACCTGGCCTGATCCTGAGCTTGGTATAAAAGTCCAAGGTGGCGGGCGGAAATTTAACTCCTATCACGAAAAGCAGCAGCAGCAACATGTCAGGACGCGGCAAGGGAGGCAAAGTGAAGGGCAAGTCAAAGTCCCGTTCTAGCAGGGCCGGACTCCGGTTCCCCGTGGGTAAGATCCACCGTCTCTTGCGTAAGGGCAACTATGCTGGGCGCGTTGGTGCAGGTGCTTCATGCCTTGCAGCCGTCATGGAGTACCTGGCAGCAGAAGTGCTCGAGCTGGCCGGGAACGCCGCCCGCGACAACAAGAAGACCCGCATTATCCCACGTCATCTTCAGCTTGCCATTCGCAATGACGAGGAGCTGAACAAGCTCCTGTCTGGAGTCACCATTGCCCAAGGGGGTGTCCTTCCTAACATCCAAGCTGTGCTCCTCCCCAAGAAGACAGAGAAGAAATAAGAACCCAAGGTTCGTTCACACAAGACAACCTAACCAAACAGGCTCCTTTCGGAGCCACAGGATATCACTTAAAGAGAGAAATATACGACATCAACGTTTTGCAGGATAACACTCTGTGCAAATTGAGTGAAATTGATTTTGAATGGTGTAGATGTGAAGGGCGGTTGTGGGGGCCTGGGGTGGGGGACTTAAACGGGACTTAGAAGGGCGCAGAAGCAGAAGCAGAAGCAGAAGCAGCAGCAGCAAGGGAGGCGACCTTATTTTCACTCTGGTTCATTGACAGTACACATTTACCAGCAGCATACATTGGAGTCATATTCTAACTGTTGACTAATCAGTGTGTGGGCTAGCCAATTTGGGATAAACAGCAAGAATGTAATGTCCTCAATGAAGTAATGACATAGTTCAAGATGTCTTTGACAGTGTCACATTCAATAATATAGTGCTTTAAAGGTGTATCACAAAGTTTACATGCTGAGTGTTCCGGTATGGGTACAGCGTTACTAACTAGCCAGATGTGTCTGTATCCTAACCTAATTCTGGCCACGACTACATCACACAGGCAAGTTGTTTGGACACTCTTCCTAGCCCCCTTGGTCCCTGTTCACCTACCTACTGTAGCAGTAAGTAGGTACCTGTTGTAAATCGAAAGGTTGCCAATTCGTAATCAGGGAAAGTTGATTGAGCTTCTAAACTTGAACTGACATAATCCGAGGAGTGGTGATCCGAGGATCACAGACACTATCTCTCCCACTACAAATCCCTTCCTAACCTCCTGCTCCTTCCTCTGTCCTCCCCAAATTTAACCATGCTATCGCAAAGGTAATAATCCAGGTAGAGACAACAACATATTTTCCTATTGTCTTATTATATATTAATAACAGAAACGCTGCCGCCATCCCGGAGGCTATACATTGTCTCACTGTTCATTACCTCCACAATTCTTCCTCTTACTTCTTCTTCCATCAATACTTTATTAACGGTGTATGTAAGTTTCACCATGTATTGCACTACAGCGGTAGAGCAAAGTATATTTTGTTAGCAATAAACCAAAAGCATATTTTATGGCCTAATCATCACTACATAGAACACCACCCATAAAGCATGATACTAGTAGACCACAAACTGCTATAAACACCCAAAGCATATTTTATTGCATAATCATCACTACATAGAACACCACTCATAAAGCATGATACTATTAGACCACAAACTGCTATAAACCCCAATAATATAATAGACTATACTAGTGACTATAATTGTGTTACCCAATATTTTACGAAATAATACTATAAAACATAATAATAAACACACTATTAGTGTATATTAGTTGAATGCACAATCTGATGAGAAGTAAAAAAAAAAACAACAACATAACAATAACCTATAAAGAGTGTAGAGTATTTTTGTGCAAACTATTATACTAGTAGATGGTCTAAGATAACTGTATGTGAAGGAAAAGGTGTGCTCTCCACTCAACCTTTCTTTTTATGAAATCTCCAACTCCCCAGCT
>NW_024732729.1:0-9068 GCF_018991925.1 Homarus americanus
AAAATTATGAAAATAGTCTTAATGTTCACGCCAGAACTTACCCCATAACAAAAGCCATACAACATTTTTTCAGTTAAGACTTCGTTAAATACAATCTCAAACTCCTTCTCAGAAACTGTGTGTTGGTGGTGTGCCACGTGTGGTGTGTGTGTGTGTGTGTGTGTGTGTGTGTGTGTGTGTGTGACAGCACCTTTGATTTATACAAATATTCACCCAAATGAATAACACCAAGTAATTCACCATGTTATTCACGACTCTTAGATCACTTGGCTTGCGTCTCTCAAAAGGTCGAGCCAGGGTCAGCTGATTCAGTAAACACCGCTCACATTAATAGGGACCTGCCACACTTTGCCATAAACAGATAAATTGTACCGGGAATTTTCCCCCCACCCACTCATCATTGTCACTTTATGTAACTTGCTGACAAAACCCATGACCCTTCAGGCCTTTTACGCCCTTAATGCATGAGTCATAAAGGCAAGCATGAACTCCGCATGCTTCCCAGTTGGGCACTGTAAACGCTTCTGCGCTTCACCTTGCACAGGATGTAAGGGGGTGCCCAATAAACTAGCCCCCTCGTGGGCAATCTGTAATCACTACCACTGTCTCGCGGCCCAGAGTAGTAGTTGGACATATCACTAGACAGGAAAATTCACACTTAACACAAGTGTTATCTCAAGGTCATATTCACAACACTTCCCTGGACAGAATTCATAATTTATTTTCTCATATTACATCTGTGTGTATACCTGCTACTAGATAAACAGAAAATGCCAAGAAGTGTTTACATCAAGCGCTGCCACTTAAGAGTTCCAAGAACTAAATTAAAACAATTAGTGTGTGTGTGTGCATGGTGTGAGTGTGCATGGTGTGTGTGTGTGTGAGTGTGCATGGTGTGTGTGTGTGCATTGTGTGTGTGTGTGTGTGTGTATATGGTGTGTGTTTGTTTGTTTGTATGGTGTGTGCATGGTGTGTGTGTGTGTGTGTGTGTATGTGTGTATGGTGTGTGTATGTGTATGGTGTGTGTATGTATGGTGTGTGTGTGTGTGTGTGTGTGTGTATGTGTGTGTATGGTTTGTGCATGTACGGTGTGTGTATGGGTGTGTGTGATTGTGCATGGTGAGTGTGTGACTGTGTATGGGGTGAGTGTGTGTGTGTGTGTGTGTTTCCATTGCCATGAGGATATCATACAATTCTTAAAGCACTGGTCACATGGGCGCATTTTTTTTTAGCAATTTCTTGCCGGAAAGTTATTTCGAGCAATTTTCGAGAAATTCGAGCAAGTTTTTGAAGCATTTTATTGACAATCGTGATAGTCAATTTCTTGACTATTTCGAGCAAGATTATCGGTTCAAAACCCGGTTAATACCATATTTAATGACACGAAGCTTATTTATCGAGTATTTACCTTGGCTATATATAACATAGATCAATAACATTTTGTATAAAATGCACAAACAGTTTTTTACGACACACTGAGTTTATTATTTGAGTGGTGTTTTGGCGTGTTTGTTTACAAAACACAAGCCCATACAGCCGGTCATTCTCCACACACTAACAACCCTCCCTACTGTAACTACGATAGTTGAACCAGTCTATATTAAACACTCGTTCCTCCTCCTCGCCAGCCACTTACGAGTCCCCAATAGTTTTTCTTCGCTTTCTCTCATTTCTTTTTAATAATAACAATAATACCAAGGATAGCTGCTGCGTCGTCTGCATTGTTGTTGTGATGTTCCGTCTCCCTTCTACTCGCACAGTGGCGTTAACTTTTTTTTCTTGCTGTAGTAACTGAACCAAGAGCCACTCGTGTGACCACATTTGGAAGAAATTACTCGTAATTTCTTGCTCCAAATTAATTGCTCATCAAAGGGATCGTGTGACCGTAACTTAAGTCACCCTTTAAGAAAAACTGTAAATACTGATTCACAAAACTTAAGGATAATTTCTGACTTGGAACCATCGGTGTAATGCAGAAAACAGTTATTATATTCTAAAACCTACCCAAGAAATCTTTTACCCACTTACGATATAATTCTTTTCTATTCCATCAATAGATGTTATTTTACTTTTTTATACGTATTTTTATTTTAGTAATTTATAAACTATTTTCTTTATATACTTCATTACCTTTTAGTGTAATGAAGAGAATGAATTACAGAAGGGTTTTATAATTATATTGCGAACAATATTTTTCCTCGCAATAAATAAACAATGACGATGATCTTGTTTACAATATGGAGCTTGATGTCTTACTCCATGTTCGTTTATTACATTTTCTGCCATACCCGACTGTTCTTTTCTTTCTTGTGGTGAAGGTTTTTGACAATTGATATATATATATAAAGTTGAGTTAAGAATAATGACTCTGATATTATAGCCATTAGGTCCTGAATAATAAGTGGTGTCTAAGTGAACAAATGTATG
The DNA here is from genome assembly GCF_018991925.1 of Homarus americanus. Taxonomy (NCBI): domain Eukaryota; kingdom Metazoa; phylum Arthropoda; class Malacostraca; order Decapoda; family Nephropidae; genus Homarus; species Homarus americanus. The sequence goes on from NW_024732729.1 coordinate 2,428, forward strand.
ATGTCTTCAATTACCAGCGTAGTGTGGGGTAACAGTGGGGGTAGAAGCGAAGGGTAGGAGTGAAGGGTGGGAGTAAGGCGTGGGAGTAAGGGGTGGGAGTAAGGGGTGGGAGTAAGGGGTGGGAGTAAGGCGTGGGAGTAAGGCGTGGGAATGAAAGAATTAGAGATGAGGGGGTGGGTGGGGTAGGAGTGAGAATTGGGAGATGGCCCTTGGGGAGTAAAGGGATGGGGATGTGGGTGGGAGTAGGGGTGCAGGGAGTAAGGGGTGGGAGTGAGGGGTGGGAGTAAGGCGTGGGAGTGTAAGGCGTGGGAATTGGGCGTGGGAGTAAGAATTTAGAATGAGGGGGTGGGAGTGGGGGTGGGAGTAAGGGTGGGAGTAGGCGTGGGAGTAGGCGTGGGAGTAGGGGTGGGAGTAAGGGTGGGAGTAAGGGTGGGAGTCAAGGGGGTGGGAGTGGGGTGGGAGTAGAGGGGTGGGAGTAAAGGGGTAGGAGTAAGGGGTAGAAAGGTAAGGGGGTGGGAATGGGGTGGGAGTAAGTGGTGCCAGGAGTAAGGGGCAGAATGGGCACAGAGATGGGCGTGGGAGTAAAGTTAGGTTAGAGTTAATGAGTGAGAGTTAGGGAGTGGGGTAGGGTAAGGGATGGGAGTAAGACAGGTAAGAGTGGAATTAAAGGAGTGGGAGTGGGCGTGGGGGGTGGGGTGGGAGTGGGGGTGGTAAGGGGTGGGAGTAAGGGGTGGCAGTAAGGGGTGGCAGTAAGGGGTAGGAGTAAGGGGTGGGAGCAAGGGGTACGAGTAAGAGGGTGGAAGCAAGGGGTGGAAGCAAGGGGTGGGAGTAAGGGGTATGAGTAAGTGGTAGGAGTAAGTGGTAGGAGTAAGGGGTAGAAGTAAGGGGTAGAAGTAAGGGGTAGGAGTAAGGGGTAGAAGTAAGGGGTAGAAGGAAGGGGTGGGAGCAAGGGGTGGGAATAAGGGGTGGGAATAAGGGGTGGGATTAAGGGGTGGGAGTAAGGGGTAGGAGTAATGGGTAGGAGTGACGAGTAAGAATGTGGGACAAGAGGGAGGGGTAGCAGTGGGGGGTAGGGTTAGGTTACAAACTTCTATTTACTTCATCATCTGTATCCTGCTGGTGATGTTCTCTCTTTAAACAATTTGTAAAATAAATAAATAAATGGTCAGGTGTAAATGGTAAGAATTTAACAGAGTAATACTGAGGTATTACAAGAAAGAACTAAAAACTGTCCACTGTGTGTATCAACATTTTATAAAAGTATTTGTGAAGCTGTAAAATGCTTAGATATAAACTTTTAATTCAACTCTGTAATAAAAATAATTGCAATAATGAATCTAAACAAGAAATGAACTGGGTGAAAAAAATCTACAAAATACTAAAAATATAAAAAAGAAGAATTACAGTAAACCTGAATCATTGTAATAAACATTATTAAACTTTTCGTTGTTATGACCTAAAACAAACAAGGAAGACTCGTCTAGATTTTCGCTCTGTGAATTAACTCCTTGGATCGCTTTTGGGCAAGAGGGGAGTTACTCCGACTTATTTCGTGAAAATATTCCCAACTGTCCATAGAATCCGTTACAGTTTCCTTTATAGTAAGTGACTCACAAATGATTAATATTCCCATTCACCAATACTTTATTATATCAGAGAACAGTGCAGAGATAAGCTGGCCAATGAGCGATGGTCAAAGATAATACAGATTTAATACTGGATTGATAAGTACAGCTATAGTGATTTGTTTCATGTTACAGTAATAATAAACTTTATCAAATGTTATAACTACCAAAGTGTTGTTTTCGTGATCGATACCCTGCTGCCAGGATTATAACATCGTTTAAAAGTTCAGTAAAAATATCATGCAGATTAAAACCTAACCTAGTGTATCGTAACCTAACTTAGCCTTTCCTAAGCTAACTTAGACTATCCTAAACTAGCCTAACCTATCCTAATCACACCAAACCTAACCTATCCAAAATTTATATATCATCAACAGATTTATAGATATGTTGGAGAAATAATTATCAAAAGTTTGTTGTCTCTGCAAATGTATTTTAAAAAAAGAAAATGAAATTAAAACTTTCTAGAGAACTCAATTGTGTCATGAGCGTTGCGGCTTGGTTAGGTTAGGTAACATTAGGTTAGGTTAGATAAGGTAAGGTAAGATTAGGTAAGGTGAGGTAGTGTTAGGGTTAAATACATTTTACTAATTTTGCATCAAAATAATCACGACTGAAGGTATCGGATAAAAAACCTCTGAATATAATTCTTTTTCTGAGAAAAAAATTTCTTTACCACTTATTTCTTGCCCCACTTTTTTTATTTAGTTTGATGAACTTAGATTAGGTTAGGTATTATTTAACTCTGAGTCATGGGTACTTATTGGATACTTGGCAGAATAACTTGTTATAACTTGGTCCTAACAAAGGCGGAGTCTAAGCAAAAATTTTCACTTGACCTCATATTTGGATTTCATTACTGAAGGATATTTACAGCTATACCACATTAATAAGGTCTATCTGCAAGTTTATTCAGTCATAAAAAAAAATATACCCTAAATGTGGACAATAAAAATCTTCTATTTTGGTACAAATTACTTGAAAAGTTGTAAGAAGACAAAAGCTGCATCTCTTCCATTCAGCGAGAAATAGAACACCCAAGCCTCTTCTTGTCGTAAAAAAAAAAACTAATATTGTATTTTAGTATGTTGATGTACAAAACATTTTCTTCATTATTCTATGATAAAATAAGTCTAACAAGCATTATTAAAACATATATTATTAATTTTTTTTCATGCAATCGGGAAATAGCGACTACTATATCCAGGTTGATCGTGTTGAGGTCCTGTAAGTTACAGGCGAGATTACGAGCTCACTTACGGAGTTCGATGCCAAATATTTGTTTTGAGGATCCCGATCGGAGACTGTAAGTCCAGTTACTTGGTAAACAAGTAGATACAGTGAAATAAACTGCTGTACCTAAATATTATGTAACTCAAAATATATTCCCAAAACAGCACGTTTACAGATGAAAATAAAAAAAGCATAAATAATACAAACAAAATCAATTAATATGTTTTTTATTACAGTATTTATAAATATCAGAAGCGTAGGTTCAGCGCTTCTTTTGTGTCTTTTTCCCGGTGAAGATGTAGTCTCCCCATGGCAGGTACTGGTCCTTTTGTACACGGCAGAAAGTGGTAGTTTCCTTCTTCTTCTTGTTGTTTTGGGTCTTGTTGTTTTGGGTCTTAGTGTGTTTTGTGGTCTGCAGTTTGTTAGATAGGGGGCCCTTCTCCTTCATCTGGCAAGGCTTCACCTCCACCTTAGTCACCTTCGATACAGTGCGTCGGAACACCATTGTGATGTACTGACACTAACAGCTCTCTCACTGAGGTCAAATCAAAATTTGACCATACAGAAAGAATTACGGTTTAATAAGGTTGGAATTTAAAGAAATTGACAACAAAATAAAGCTCTGTTTATCACTATAGTAAAGAGGGATGGTGTTTGTAAAGATGATGGATGGTGTTATAATATGTAGTGATGATGAATGGTGTTATATGTAGTGATGAAGGATGGCGTTATATTGTAGTAATGATGGATAGTGTTATATGTAGTGATGATAAGAGGGTAATATATGTAGTGATGATGGATGGTGTTATATATATATATATATTGATGATGCATGATGTTATATGTAGTGATGATGGTTGGTGTTATATGTAGTGATGCTGGATGGTGTTATATGTAGTGATGACGGATAGAGTTATATGTAGTGATGATGGATGATGTTATATGTAGTGATGATAGGATGGTTCTATATGTAGTGATGATGGATGGTGTTATATGTAGTGATGATGGATGGAGTTATATGTAGTGATGATGGATGATGTTATATGTAGTGATGATGGTTGGTGTTATATGTAATGATGTCGGATGGTGTTATATATCGTGATGGATGGTTCTATATGTAGTGATGGTGGATGGTGATATATGTAGTGATGATGGATCGTGTTATATGTAGTGATGATGGATAGTATTATATGTAGTGATGATGATGGATGGTGTTATAAGTAGTGATGATGGATGTTATATGTAGTGATGAAGGATGGTGTTAGTGAAGATTGTGACGTGAGATGTAGTGAAGATTGTGAAGTGAGATGTAGTGAAGATTGTGAAGTCAGATGTGGTGAAGATTGTGAAGTGAGATGTAGTGAAGATTGTGAAGCGAGATGTAGTGAAGATTGTGAAGTGAGATGTAGTGAAGATTGTGAAGTGAGATGTAGTGAAGATTGTGAAGTGAGATGTAGTGAAGATTGTGAAGTGAGATGTGGTAAAGATTGTGAAATGAGATGTGGTGAAGATTGTGAAGTGAGATTTGGTGAAGATTGTGAAGTGAGATGTGGTGAAGATTGTGAAGTGAGATATGGTGAAGATTGTGAAGTGAGATGTAGTGAAGATGTGAAGTGAGATGTAGTGAAGATTGTGAAGTGAGATGTAGTGAAGATTGTGAAGTGAGATGTGGTGAAGATTGTGAAGTGAGATATGGTGAAGATTATGAAGTGAGATGTAGTGAAGATGTGAAGTGAGATGTAGTGAAGATTGTGAAGTGAGATGTAGTGAAGGTTGTGAAGTGAGATGTAGTGAAGATTGTGTAGTGAGATGTAGTGAAGATTGTGAAGTGAGAGGTAGTGAAGATTGTGAAGTGAGATGTAGTGAAGATTGTGAAGTGAGATGTAGTGAAGATTGTGAAGTGAGATGTAGTGAAGATTGTGAAGTGAGATGTAGTGAAGATTGTGAAGTGAGATGTAGTGAAGATTGTGAAGTGAGATGTAGTGAAGATTGTGAAGTGAGATGTATTGAAGATTGTGAAGTGAGATGTAGTGAAGATTGTGAAGTGAGATGTAGTGAAGTTTGTGAAGTGGGATGTAGTGAAGATTGTGAAGTGAGATGTAGTGAAGATTGTGAAGTGGGATGTAGTGAAGATTGTGAAGTGAGATGTAGTGAAGATTGTGAAGTGAGATGTAATGAAGATTGTGAAGTGAGATGTAGTGAAGATTGTGAAGTGAGATGTAGTGAAGATTGTGAAGTGAGATGTAGTGAAGATTGTGAAGTGAGATGTAGTGAAGATTGTGAAGTGAGATGTAGTGAAGATTGTGAAGTGGGATGTAGTGAAGATTGTGAAGTGAGATGTAGTGAAGATTGTGAAGTGAGATGTAGTGGAGATTGTGAAGTGAGATGTAGTGAAGATTGTGAAGTGAGATGTAGTGAAGATTGTGAAGTGAGATGTAGTGAAGATTGTGAAGTGAGATGTAGTGAAGATTGTGAAGTGAGATGTGGTAAAGATTGTGAAGTGAGATGTGGTGAAGATTGTGAAGTGAGATGTGGTGAAGATTGTGAAGTGAGATGTGGTGAAGATTGTGAAGTGAGATATGGTGAAGATTGTGAAGTGAGATGTAGTGAAGATGTGAAATTGAGATGTAGTGAAAGGTGTGAGATGTAGTGAAGATTGTGTGGTGAGATGTAGTGAATGTGAAATTAGTGTAGTGGTGTGAAGTGAGATGTGTGAAGATTGTGGTGAGATGTGTAGTGAAGATTGTGAAGTGAAATGTAGTGAAGATTGTGAGGTGAGATGTAGTAAAGATTGTGAGGTGAACATAAGAACATAAGAACATAAGAAAGTGGGATACTGCAGGAGGCCGACTGGCCCATACAGGGCAGATCCCTTTCACACCCATCCCAGCACTTTCATGTGCCTATCCAACTTCGTCTTGAAGCTCCCTAGCGTCCCCGATCCTACTATAGCACTCGGTAGCCTATTCCACATATCCACAACTCTATTACCAAACCAGTGCTTGCCTATATCGCCTTTCTGAATCGGAATTTATCTAATTTAAAGCCATTTGTTCCTAGTTATTTCGTTATTTACAGGCTTCGAACATCTTCCATTTTACCCTTAATTAATCACTTACCCCTTGTACACCTCTATCATATCTCCCCTAACTCTACGCCTCTCTAATGAATGTAAGCCTAAGCTTTTCCAGTCTTTCTTCATATGGAAGGTTTCTATGTATGGATCATTTTTTGTCATTCTTCTTTGTACTCTCTCCAAAGAATCTATGTCCATTCTATAATAAGGACACCAGAACTGAACCGCATAATCCATGTGTGGCCTCACTAATGCTAGGTAAAGTTTCAAGATAACGTCAGCAGTTCTGTTACTCACAGACCTAGATATGAACCCAAGAATCCTGTTTGCCTTGTTGCGAACACTAATACATTGTTTTCTAGGTTTCAAGTCGTTGCTAACAAATACACCTTGATTTTTTTCACAAACTGAGTTTTCTATTTCCGTGTTACCTAGTTTATACTTAGCGTTTGTATTCGTCTTCCCTATCTGTAGTACCTTGCATTTATCACTATTAAAATTCATTTGCCAGTCTACTGACCACTCATGTAAGGTATCTAGATCTCTTTGAAGGTGTTCAAAGTCACTGTCTGAATTTATCACTCTCCCCATTTTGGTATCATCTGCAAATTTACTAATCCTACTAGTTATGCCTAAATCAAGATCATTAATGAATATAACAAACAGCAGAGGGCCTAATACAGATCCTGGGGAACTCCGCTTTTGAC
>NW_024732730.1:0-30270 GCF_018991925.1 Homarus americanus
GGTGTTATATGTAGTGATGATGGATGAAGTAATATGTAGTGATGATGGGTGGTGCTATATGTAGTGATGATGGGTGGTGTTATATGTAGTGATGATGGGTGGTGTTATATGTAGTGATGATGGATGGTGTTATATATAGTGATGATGGGTGGTGTTATATGTAGTGATGATGGATGAAGTAATATGTAGTGATGATGGATGATGTTATATGTAGTGATGATGGGTGGTGTTATATGTAGTGATGATTAGACAATAAAATAATAACAGTTTAATGCTAAAAAAATATACTTTGCTGTACCGTTGTAGTGAAAAACATGGTGGAACTTATATACACCGTTAATGAACTATTGATGGAAGAAGAAGTTTTGGGAACTGAACAGTGAGGGTGGCGTCCTACCGTTGCCTAGCGGATGAGCCACGATTCTGCTAGTGGTACATATAACATAGTACGGTGTCGCCTCTGAACTGAATAAAATCATCTGTCGTTAACCAAATAAAATATTAAAAATGACGACCCTGTAGTGAAGATGTTAATGTTGTGGAAAAATGTATTATGAAATATTTCAACTATGAAGACGAATCCGTTTTTAATTTTGTTTATTGTAGTTTATCTTGTGTTGTCTGTGTGTTGAGGACAATGTGTAGAAAATTGATCTGTAAATTTGTATGGCTTACACATCAGTAGGGTAGAGAAACAAGACACATATTTTATTATATTTTATTTATGTGTTTTACATATATAGACCTCACCCTCACCGCTCCTCTGTGATGATGAGCTTGGTTTGAGGCAATTTTTTAGCCTTAAGCACCTGTGAGTATGACATCACAGGCCCATTTTCGGGTTTGGTTTGGGATCCTTTCACGGCCTGAACCACCTTAGGCTTCTCTTGTGGTGTAGTTATGGGAGCGGGGTTTTCTGACACCGAACAGCGATTTCCACGTTTCCGGGGAATCCTCTGGGGCTTTGGTGCGAGTTGGGGTCCTTTTATGACCTGAACCATCTGAGGCTTCTCTTGTGGTGTAGTTATGGGAGCGGGGTTTTCTGACACCGAACAGCGATTTCCACGTTTCCGGGGAATCCTCTGGGGCTTTGGTGCGAGTTGGGGTCCTTTTATGACCTCAACCACCTGAGGCTTCTCTTGTGGTGTAGTTATGGGAGCGGGGTTTTCTGACACCGAACAGCGATTTCCACGTTTCCGGGGAATCCTCTGGGGCTTTGGTGCGAGTTGGGGTCCTTTTATGGCCTCAACCACCTGAGGCTTCTCTTGTGGTGTAGTTTGAGGCTGTACTTTATCCTTAACCAAGTGTGAGTATGACATCACAGGCCCATTTTGTGGCTTGGGTTGGGGTTGTTTTGTAACCTGTGTTGGTTTGTTTCGCTCTTTCTCGTCAAGATCAACTAACTCGAGCCATGAGAGGCTCGAGTTAGCATAAGCGACAACGTCCAAAACTTCTGTGTAAGTCATATTGCTCAAGTAATTTTTGTTTTATAAAAACTGTTATAACGAAGTACAATACAGACTTTGCTCACCGAGCTTCAGGACCTCATGAAAAAATATCGAGGTAAACACGATTTTGTGACATAAAACCAAATAATGTAGGTTGGAACAGTGTAGTATAGTATAGAGGAGTAGTGCCGTGGTGAAGATACAGTATATAGTGATAGTAACGAACATAGAGTTTATAGTAACAGTCGTGAGGTACAGTATATAGTGATAGTAACGAACAGTGAATTGAAGATTGATATAGTAGTAGTGAACTGTTGTGTGTATAGCTATTAGTCGAACATTATTGGTATAACAGTAGTGAACATTGTATATAGTAACAGTAGTGAACATTGTGTATAGTAACAGTAGTGAACATTGTGTAAAGTAACAGTAGTGAACATTGTGCATAGTAACAGTAGTGAACATTGTGTATAGTAACAGTAGTGAACATTGTGTATAGTAACAGTAGTGAACATTGTATATAGTAACAGTAGTGAACATTGTGTATAGTAACAGTAGTGAACATTGTATAGTAACAGTAGTGAACATTGTATACAGTAACAGTAGTGAACATTGTGTATAGTAACAGTAGTGAACATTGTGTATAGTAACAGTAGTGAACATTGTATATAGTAACAGTAGTGAACATTGTATATAGTAACAGTAGTGAACATTGTGTATCGTAACAGTAGTGAACATTGTATATAGTAACAGTAGTGAACATTGTATAGAGTAACAGTAGTGAACATTGTGTACAGTAACAGTAGTGAACATTGTGTATAGTAACAGTAGTGAACATTGTATATAGTAACAGTAGTGAACATTTTATATAGTAACAGTAGTGAACATTGTGTATAGTAACAGTAGTGAACATTGTATAGTAACAGTAGTGAACATTGTATATAGTAACAGTAGTGAACATTGTGTATAGTAACAGTAGTGAACATTGTGTATTGTAACAGTAGTGAACATTGTGTATAGTAACAGTAGTGAACATTGTGTATAGTAACAGTAGTGAACATTGTGTATAGTAACAGTAGTGAACATTGTATATAGTAACAGTAGTGAACATTGTATATAGTAACAGTAGTGAACATTGTGTATCGTAACGGTAGTGAACATTGTGTATAGTAACAGTAGTGAACATTGTGTATCGTAACGGTAGTGAACACATTATTATTATGAAACAACAGTGGTAGACATTGTGTATAGTAACAGTATTGAACATTGTGTATCAAAACAACAGTAATTGAACATTAGTATAGTAACAGTAATTGAACATTATTAATATAGTAACAGTAGTGAACATTGTGTATAGTAACAAGAGTGGAAGACTTGTGTGTATAGTAACAGTATTAGTGGTATGTGTATAAACCAACAATAATTGAACATTATTATTATAGTAACAGTAGTGAACATTAGTGTATAGTAACAGTAGTGAACATTATTATTATAGTATAGTAACAGTAGTGAACATTGTGCATAGTAACAGTAGTGAACATTGTATATAGCAACAGTAGTGAACATTGTGTATAGCAACAGTAGTGAACATTGTGTATAGTAACAGTAGTGAACATTGTGTATAGTAACAGTAGTGAACATTGTATATAGCAACAGTAGTGAACATTGTGCATAGTAACAGTAGTGAACATTGTGCATAGTACCAGTAGTGAACATTGTATATAGCAACAGTAATGAACATTGTGTATAGTAACAGTAGTGAACATTGTGTATAGTAACAGTAGTGAACATTGTGCATAGTAACAGTAGTGAACATTGTATATAGCAACAGTAGTGAACATTGTGTAGAGTAACAGTAGTGAACATTGTGTATAGTAACAGTAGTGAACATTGTGTATAGTAACAGTAGTGAACATTGTGTATAGTAACAGTAGTGAACATTGTGTATAGTAACAGTTGTATATAGTAACAGAAGTAACATTGTGTATAGTAACAGTAGTGAACATTGTGTATAACAGTGAACATTGTAGTGAACAGTACATTGTGTATAGTAACAGTAGTGAACATTGTGTAACAGTAACAGTAGTGAACATTGTGTATAGTAACAGTAGTGAACATTGTGTATAGTAACAGTAGTGAACATTGTATATAGTAACAGTAGTGAACATTGTGTATAGTAACAGTAGTAACATTGTATATAGTAACAGTAGTGAACATTGTGTATAGTAACAGTAGTGAACATTGTGTATAGTAACAGTAGTGAACATTGTGTATAGTAACAGTAGTGAACATTGTGTATAGTAACAGTAGGTAACATTGTGTATAGTAACAGATCGTAATGCCTACCTGCACATCAATCAGTGCTTTAGTGAACGAGTCGTGTGGAATAAAGTTCTCAACAACGACACACCATAATAAGCTCATACTCAGACGACATATAATGCTCCTCATAAATACCATATTATTATACACATTATCGTCAGGAAATTCCCGTTGAGATGGTTCGCAGTTTTCTCCAATAACTTACCATTATGAATATCCGTGAGTCAAAGAGTGAGCAGAGCAGGTTCTTACAGGAGCACATTATTCAGTGTGAGTGGGAGAGCCAGTTGGCGGGTGGCATCGAGCCATCGTATATCACGCAAAAATTGGCACGTAAATTGTAGAGGTTGTAAACGAGGGAATGACTTTATGACTGACGAAGATTCCAAACTATTTCCAGGTAAAATTACACTCATCGGTAAGTTATGTGTCTTTACGGAAATAAAAATTAAAATTCTTTAGGTTTATGTTGAGTTTATAAGTTAACATTTGGGGCAGATTGTCTGAAATAAGTATTGACACTGAAGTAAGTTTCGAGATCAAATTATGTATTAATTAGTATGTTATAGGAATTATCTTATCATCGTCTTGTTTAGATTTTTGTGAAGTTCCTACCACAAGGTATTTACTTAGTGTTAAAGAGTCAGGTAAATGATTGTGGCTTCATAGATAAGGACTGATATAAGCTTATCTCTATAGGGACGTTGCTTTTATAGTTGAGATATGAGGGAGAAACTATTAATAGACACTTCCACAAGCACTCTTACACACACATAGTAAAACAAACATAACTGAACCTTGAGTAATACACACATATACATATACAAATACATGTACAAACTTACACATTACCAACGCAGAAGGACAAGTACAACCACCACCCTATGCGAGTGTTTGTACTGTAGCACCTGCTGTAGTGTTGTTGCTGAGGCGCCAGATCACAGTGGAAAGAAAATGGATCTAGCACTTTTTATTGTTCCTCCTGTCAGTTGTATACGCGACCTTTATTGAGAGTCTGTCAGTTGTTGCTGTGGGTAGCTTCCGTATTATTCACCAGGATGATAGATGGACGGTGAACGGTGAGTACTTAGGCTCTGTAGCTGACGTAAAGTACAATTTATACACACACACACACACACACACACACACACACACACACACACACAAACTCCAATAAGCACATACACAAATCGATATGAATCCACGAACGCATAAAATAAAAGAACGTTACACAAACAGAGGAACATGAATCCTTTATCTGTACGACAGCTTTTGCTCTAAAATGTTGACCAGAGACTTGGTGCAGGAGATATATAGCCACAGCCCTTGGACCTCTAAGAATGATTAATGACTGATGATGATGATGGATAGCGTAGATTATCTGGGGGAGATTTAATGGGTTTTGGTGTTTATCGTGACTATTTTTACTGTTCCTTCCTCCATCATATGAATCCCCCCACCCCCCCTCCCCCCCAGGAAGAAATAAATAAGATAAGACAAGACTAGAGCCGATGAATCTCTCTTTAGCAGCACAATGTCAAACATCTATTGGAGAAGAGTCTTGGTAGTTTTTAGATCATTCGGAATTATTACGATCAATATGGGTATTTTGTTGTATGTTTTCCGAAAATACTGTCGGTCTTTATATGTTCATGTGTGGTGTGGTGTGGTGTGGTGTGGTGTGGTGTGGTGTGGTGTGGTGGGGTGTGGTGTGGTGTGGTGTGGTGTGGTGTGGTGTGTAGGGGTGTGGTGGGGTGTGGTGTGGTGTGGTGGGGTGTGGTGTGGTGTGGTGTGGTGTGGTGGGGCGTGGTGTGGTGGGGTGTGGTGTGGTGGGGTGTGGTGTGGTGTGGTGAGGTGTGGTGTGGTGTTGGAGCATTTATGTATATGACATTATTTTATTGATATTTATATGTTCTCACTAAGTGTTTTAATCAACATTCTAATAAAACATTAAACCTTATTGGTAAAACTCGTCCAACTACGCGAATCATGTAGTTTGGTAATTTTTAAAACATTGATCAGTTACCAAGCAGAGGAAATTAAATTACAAAACAAGGTTAACCACAGAATTGTGAGGTGTAAGTTAATAAGTTAGTCTCTCTTATGAAAGTGTATCGAGAAATAAAAGCTTTTTATCTTCTGAGTATTTTATAGAATCCAGTGTGCATCCCCACTGTCCTCAACACCTTACTCCAGGACTACCGTGTACAGTGTGTTAGTATCTGTCTACGTGTTGGTCGAGGAGATGAATTGGGTTGAAAATTATCGGATTTTTCATTGACATTTGTATATGTCATCACAGCCTAGTGTATAGCCTAAGTGTACCCCACAAGAAACAGAGTTGGACAATAGTGATGTTATGGCTAGCTTTAAGTGGGGTAGATTTCATGAAATATTCTTTAGGTGTTCCCAAATACTCAGTCATGGCTGAGGAATAAACTCCTGGGCGAAAGGACCGACAGAAACACCTAATTGGGAGTTAGCATCAGCCTCACTGACTCCCACCTAACATTCCCTAGGAAGGAAACACAAATCTTAACCACACGGCTCAGACAGAGGCAGAGACACACATCTGCTCAGGCCAGAAGATGGAACCAGACAGAACAGAGCAGGAGGCTCCTGGGCCTTGACCCAGACTGCTCAGTAAGCTTCGCCCATCGGCACGTGCCAGATCAACGTTATTTAAGTTAACGAGCATAAATATACAACTAGGCTAGGTATTAAACCTAGATTCAATGTTCGAATGAGGGAATCACGTATTTCACTGAAGAAGACTGTCATGTTTTAACTTACCAGTTCAAGCTTCTTTTTGTCACATAAAAGTCTCCTGTAATTATAGAAACAGTTTCATTCCTCATTTATGCGTGTTTTAACTGTATATAATGAGAGTATCTATGTATGTCTGGTGTCCACGAGAGGTGCAAAGCTGGGATGAGCTGTAATTAAACTAGGTCATCATGACACAGTGGACAGTGAAGCGGGGCGCTGAGATTATGGAAATGTATTTCCCCTCGCACAATTAGTGACGGCCACACAAAGAGAATTTAAGCGCCAGCCTAACTTACCCAGTATATACCGCCACACATCACAATACTGACGACTGTACGACTATTTTGACAGTGAGGATATGAACAAAATGAGAGATGTGCAGCTGCCAACGTTGTCAATACTATAAAATGTCAGCCAAATAAAAATATATCTGGGATGTGTACTCTCGGACCTGAGTATTGACAGCAACATCATTCATCTTTATTTTTCATGAATATTCGAAGTTAATTACATTTATTGTTCCGGTGTCTTAGGGGAAATTGAAAGAAGACCAAGTTCCTGGAGTTGATTTTCTGCATTTAGTGTTTAAAATGGACTATGGTGAAGGTATTTCTCATCACGGTGACTCAGTATTCTCACCACCTCACAACTCTCCACAACCTATGAGTCTTAGTCTTACATCAACCTTATTTACACAGAACCAATAGTGGTCTAGTTAAAACAGGATATTTTATCAGCTACAGTGTTGCAACAGGACCATTTTTCTTACTATAAGAAATAATCTAGAAGCTAAATTGAAAACTCACCAAATATAATGTAAGCAACAAAACCTGTTCAGAGCTGGTGATACAGTTAGCTTTTTTAGAGTAATTCAGCCCCGTCGATATCGAATATGACTCTTGCTAATCTTAATCATCAGCCAGAAGTCCGCAGTTAAATATGGTGGAAAAGATGGTTACCAAAATAGGCAAACACCATAACTTATATAAATTTAAGCCAAATGAAAAAGTTATATGACTGGAATATTCGAAGAACTGCCTTATTTATCTGGTAATACTTGTTGTTATTGTTTTGATGTTCCTAGATTCAACGTATGTTAAATGGGAATTGGTTTCATATCAAGTTGGTACTTCACCACGGTAGCAATCCAGATGTTGTCTCCTTTTGGTATCTTCAATCCAAGGTTCTCATACTGAGGAAACTTACGGCCATATAAATAGACCAGGGAATCATATGTGACATTGTAGTTACACTGGTAGTAACTGTATTACAAAAATTACGTCGTGAGTTGTAGCTTTTTCTTCCAGTGGTGAGCAGACCTTGTTGTCTCTTGAGCCTAGACCTTGGTTCATAGGTGGATGGTTGGAAGAAAAGGGAAAGCCCGAGACAGAGATGGAGGGATGAGGAACACCCATCCAGGGAGCAACAGTGTGCGTGAATGAACAGACAGTATGATGTCAGGTGGAGTTAAGGGAAAGATGCGGCTGATGGCTAGTGTGTGTGTGTTTGTGTGTGTGTGTGTGTGTGTGTGTGTGTGTGTGTGTATAAGCTGTTTTTGCTCATTCAGTATTAAACAGTAGAGCGATTGATGGATAAATGATTGATTGACATTAACACACAAACACACATACACACACACACACACACACACACACACACACACACACACACACACACACACACACACACACACACACACACACACACACACACACACACACACACACACACACACACACACACACAAACACACATACACACATATATTTTTTAATTGCGTAAATATGGTTAGATTTAGGAGAGGGTTAAGGTAGGTTACCCTATGTTACCTTATTTTATGTTAGGTTACTTTAGGTTGGATTAGGTCATACTAATTTAGGATAGGCTAGGTTAGGCTAGATTTGTAACTATTTTCCTATAATTTTTTTTCTGTGATTTTTTCCTGCATTCACCCAAACTACGGACTTTCCAATGTTTAACTACTGACTAGCCAATGTTTAACCACGTTGGGTTGTGTTTGGGTAACGCCGGTGTTACTCTTCACGAGCTCATTTTATTACTGGTGAGTTACGGTTTTCTCCCAGTTTGTAGCGCACCACCCTGACCATTGCTAGACCACGGTTTATCTGTATTGGCCCACAGCGCAATCTCCGCTGGCCCTCGGTCGTTCCAGGGTTGTACTACAGCAAGGTTATTCCCTGAGCCACAATATTGCCGCACTGAGGAGAGGCCACCGACTACTCTCACCCACACACTCCTTCTACCTCCTCCCTGTACTGTGTCTGAGTCTTCAACACTACACTCGTCGGCAAGGAATTTAGGCCTAGTTGTTGTCTGTTATCTTTATGATGTATGGCGTGATATTAACAACTTTACAAGTGTGCAAGTGAACTTATAACACCTATGATAACACCGCCTGGTAATATATATATATATATATATATATATATATATATATATATATATATATATATATATATATATATATATATATATATATATATCCAACTGGCCTTTTGTTATTTGTGGTCAGCGACTGAGTGAGGGAAGGTACCAAGGGGAGACGGGAAGGATCTGTGAGACGGGGAGATTAACCAGGTAGGGGAGAACATAGTGAAAATGGGAGAGTGTTTGTATATAACATATGTTAGATTCTCACCATTAGTTACTACTTTCCAGTAACACTGGTGACACTTAACAAACTGATCGTGTTATGGGAGATAGTTATATGGGAGAATCACACATACATTGGAGGGACGCGTATGAGAATTCTTATCTTGAAAAACACCAGGTCACTTGTTACAACATACAGTGCTACAAAAACTTCACTTACTCGTATATGGATAAGTCTTCCATCATCCCCACACAGCGGGAGACTGGGCCAAGCTTTCTCTGGGCAACAGTGTCTCATGGTTTTAGCTATAATTCCGAACACAACCCCTTTTATGCTATGACTAACTGAGGACTTTGTTGGGTGTTCTTCAGACTCAATATATATATATGTCCTCCTTTATCTAAAATTTCATTGGTTAATTCTATAGCTCTAGGTTGCCATAAGTTAACTTAGCCTCGTTCTCACGGCTCTGGTCACTTGTGAGTCTTGTTTAAGGACATTTATAAGTATTTAGTCGTTAACTCTAGTTATTAATTTGTGTTTTGAGGACACTTCCAGTGTAATATGAGCTGTCCTTACATCCACCCATACACACACAGCTACAGCCACGTTACAACACTCCACCAGGAAACAGTTTCCGGTAACATTGCAAGATTATTTTTATAGAATACGTTAGAATCAAGAGATGTAGTATGTGTCCGAGCGTGTCTTTGGTGCCCCACGTAGAGACGCTCCTCCTCATGTACTCACTCAGCTGGCTCTCGGACTCCCCATCGTTCTCCACTGATCAGATGGTGTTCTTAAATACTGATAACTTATCAGCATCAGTTCGTGTCATCATATTGTTTCTTTGGAAGTTTTCGTATGTCATTATAAGGTGTGATAATTAGTGTGAGTTACCAGGATTTTATTTTATGAAATATTATTCAGTGTTGGTTATAGTGTTATAGGAGAGTGTTACCGACCAGTGTTATCACAGATGTTAGAGGGAGTGTTACTGCTATTTGCTCCAACATGTTTCTCGTATATCCTGCTCAATAAAGGCCTACATGTCCGAGTCAGGATATACCGTCCTGAGACTCCTCACTCACACATCCTCGGTAGAAGTGGAGCACCACGGGCCAGCTGTTAGGAGGCCAAGGCCATAATCATGTTATAAACAACTTACACAATAATAATTAGAAGAAAATTAAAAAGAAAAAGAGGTGTGAGATGCCAGTCCAAAAGATGTCGAAGTCTATAAACGTATCTAGCACTAAGACACAACTGAGTAAGTCGAAGAAATTTTCAGGATAATAAAAAGAAAAATATTGAAACAAGAATTACTTCACATCACAGATACAAAATTGAATATGATATACACAGACAATATCAGGTTATAACACAACACAGTCTGCTGAACAATTCGTTTCCGCTCACATAAATCACTTTACTCACCTCCGACAGAAAAAACAAAAACATGAGGAAATGTTTTAATTTGAACACCGGACGTATTGTGTGAGTACATTCTCCACGTCTGAAGCTCTCACACCTAGAGTGAAATTACCTGAGGAGGTTTACTGCCGTACACTCTATCACTAGCAACTCTACGGACTTGGCGCACCCACATTCAACCACTCGATGAAGCTGGAGTTTGATCGTGAGCTGACACCTGTTTTGTTCCTCCTCAATCAAAATGGTGGATTATATAAAATTATAATATTATCTGTACACCGTCAATAAATTAGAGATAAATATACCTCAATATGTTAAGTTTTCACGACAATCAATCACTCAAGGTACCATCCACAGGACTGAGGGTTGGCAACCTTAGCCCTCTATTCTTTCTAGATATCCAACTTATATTAATTTTCTACTCATCCATCCAAGTCTCTGCCGTCACCTGACTCTCCTACTCTAAATTCTACCCATGACAACCTCCAACCTTCAGCCCTAACTATATGGCCCAAATATCATATTCTTTTCCCTTTATTAAACGTCGTTTTCTTTCACTTTGTTCCTGTGTGTGTGTGTGTGTGTGTGTGTGTGTGTGTGTGTGTGTGTGTGTGTGTGTGTGTGTTTATCTTTTTCAAAGTTTGAATCATAGTTCATAAAAAGTTTACTTCGTCTTAACTATTCGTGCGTTTGTTTTCACCTTTTAATATATTCAAAGAACTGTTCCCAGTCACAGGTGTGTGCTGAAAGAACTTCAAACTTCACAGTAATAAAGTGTGTTCTAAACTTCGTCAAATAGAGGCATGTGTAACCTCTACTTGTCGTGTTACTTCCAACAAATTCAACACAGTGTGAATAAATCTCCTTTATGAGTAGATGTAATAAATTATATCACCAGTTGGATACATTGACGCGACAACCGTTGGACCACTCGCCTCTTGTCTTTGGGGTTGCTGGTTGAGTCCGTCGCGCTTCACTCACCCATCTAGCTAGTAGCAGACTCCCCACTCACCCATCTAGCTAGTAGCAGACTCTCCACTCACCTATCTAGCTAGTAGCAGACTCTCCACTCACCCATCTAGCTAGTAGCAGACTCTCCACTCACCCATCTAGCTAGTAGCAGACTCTCCACTCACCCATCTAGCTAGTAGCAGACTCTCCACTCACCCATCTAGCTAGTAGCAGACTCTCCACTCACCCCTTCAATAACGCCAGACGAGTCCATTCAGGACAGAGGGGACGCCGTACACAAGGTGTTAATGAGTATTGGTCGTGATCCTTTTGTTTAAAGTGGTGACCCCAGTTGTGTGGTGAGCACCCTTTTCACCTCTTGTATATATTGTAATACCAAATGTTAATAGCAATAACAGATTGCCTTTATAAACGTTATTTCTATTTTTTCTCAAGAAGATTGAGGAACGATTTAAGTTACCATGAGTTTACATCTGAAGTCACCTTTAACAAGATTGGTGAATATAAGGCTGAAAATAAGCTTTCTATTAACGCTCTTTCTAACACAACACAACACAACACAACACAACACAACACAACACAAACTCCCCGCTTGCCATCATCAACAATCTTCATAAAGGTGTTGGTGATAAGTACAAACAGTGTGGCAATGTTGTGGCCTTAATAACACAGGTGCGCCTCCCTAGGTAAGTCACCACCATTATTAGAAAACATGAATTTCTTTTCATAAAATAGATCATATATATACATATTGTTATTTTTCCCCCGTTAATAAGTTTACATTACTTAGCGATAATAGAAACAGATATTATCACTATGTTGGTCCACGCGCATCTGTGTCCCACCTAAAATTATTGCTTAATAAAGGTAAAACATATGGTGTTACGCCTGTGGATACGCGGCAAGTGTGTGCCCCATTAAGGATGGTAGATCAGAGTCTTCGAAGAACCAAGAAGTTAAAAAAGCGATCAAAGTAAAAAAAAAAAGTATGCTATTAATCATAACTATGTGATACTGAACTCGCTGAAACAAGAAATTATTACTTTAGTTGCCTTTGATACTGAAGCTGAGACATAATAGAAAATTTTCTCTAACCCAGCAGCACACGAGTGACTGTCACCAAGAAGCTGCTAAGTACTGATTTTCTTATGATGTACTGTAACTGTAATGGTATGTAGTGAAGACGATGATTTTAATAGGAGTATTTTTCCTCAACCCCTTGAGTACGATGACCTAATACCTAGAGTCATTGCTGTGTACATTATGAGTGAAGAAACAAATGTGTTTGAGTCAAGACTAAGTGACCCTAAGTGACCGTGGCAAGCATGGCCCGACCAGCTAAACAAAGGCATGTTTGCGTCACTCTGGGAAGTTTTGTTGGTGCGTCTGTTCAACGCAAGAAAACAACAACAAAGCGTCTTGACGAGGTTCACCATGGATCCCGTTACTACAGTTGAGGCCTTGCAGGACTGTGCTATAGTTCTTCAATTGCTGAACCAAGTGAGGCGTCTGTAAAAGCCAAAGAAAAGACAGTGGGTGCGTCGTGAAGTTTCTTTAAAAGTGGTGTCGCTGGCTTGTCAAAGAAGACCCTGAATAATGATTTAATAAAACTAAAGAAGCTTTAACGTGACTAATAAATAGAAACATGTCACCGTTTTTTGCGTTATATTTTAAATTATTATTGTTTCGTGATTTATTTAAATTTTTACTTGAATATTCAACACCTAATATGAGGCTTATTTGAGCACTAACCCGGCCAGCAAAGTTCACAGTCAAACCGTTGTCCATTTTTCGCAATAGCCGAAATCCCGCTGCTTGCTGTGCCATCAGGCCAGCGGCCAGCAAAACAGGCAACATGTTGGGAGGAAAGTGCCCAGTGTGCCGCTTCCTTAAAGCTTCCCACCACCACCTGACACCTCCCTCCCTTCTACCTAGCCCTGTTAATGCCCCCTGCTACCTCGCTCACTTCATGTGTCATAATTCCCGCTTCCTTCTATATCCGGTTAACGGTTTACAAATTTATTTCCGGTACTCCGTGTCTCTCACTCACATCCAGCCTTGTGTTCACTTCATGGCCTCGCTTATGTCTTATATCCGGTGCCAAAACTGTATCAGTCGGTCATGTATATCTACATATTAATTATGTTTATTATCTGGTATTTGTAAAGAACGAAATCAAGGTAAAATTATGCCCGGTCTCTGGGCAATATCCCGTTCCTCATAACCCGTCTGGAAGCTCACATTCATCACATTATCCGAGATTCCCCTCCCGTCGCTGTCTTTGTCCTTCATCTCGTCCCCTTTACTTACATATTCATCATATACCGTTCTTTCCTCTCACCCGCGTCTTTGTCCCGTATCACACCTTCTTTACCTACACCTCCGTCGAATGCTTCTCCTCTCTTGAGCCGCTACGTTTTCTCCTTAACCTTTAATGGATATCTTTCCTTTCCCTCATCCACGTCTATCCTCCTGCTGCCTCACCCTTGCTTAAATTTATTGTGCATTTTGTCCTCCACCTCCTGGTTTCCTCTCCCCTTATTCCCTCCTTCATCACATATTCAGACCTCCCTGGGCTCCGCCTGGGCACACACGACTATCTCTGTGATCTTGAGAGCCCCTCGCATCTGGTGATTAAGTCGGTCCGTCGCTCCTTGGTGGGCACAAAGACGCTGTCTACAGAAGATATGAAGGCGGGACGACGGTCACAGCTATGTATTGCTCGTTCAGGTAGAGTGGCCTAGAGCACGCCGGCCATTATGATGATGAAGAACCTACCTTGTCGACACATGATGACGATGGAGGACTCGGTTTGATGACGAGGGGAGGAAAGGAAGAGGAAACTAGGGTGAATGTGCGTGTTACGGGGAGGTCTGCCCTTCTCTCATCGAAAGATTAGAAAAAATGAAAAAAAAATAACACAAGTAGGGACTTCATTATCCTCACAACTGAATATGAGCGAAGAAGACTTACACACATTATGAACTACATAGAGTTTGTTGACTATTCTCTTTAGTTTGTAATACTGTACCGAGAAAAAGACGTTTAATACACACACACACACACACACATATATATATATATATATATATATATATATATATATATATATATATATATATATATATATATATATATATATATATATATATATATATATAAACTTTCGTTACCTAGTCAGGTGGGGCAAGAAGTGTGTGATGAACGTATTCTTGCCTGCCCAGAAGTTACCAATCTTAGCCCTCTGTAGCCGCTCTTCGTTATGTTAATAGTCTTTTATACGTTATTTGCCTGTTAAGACAGCTTTCCACTCAATAAATTCACTTTTATGCACTGATCATTTTTTTCCTTCATTTGGTTATAACATGTTAGCCCTCGTTATGGATCATCTTAGTGTGAGAGTAAAGTAACAAGAGGGCGTAGACATTCTGAACTTGAGCTGCTAATAGTAAAGGCGAAAGAAAGCTAAGTATGGTTATATATTCAGAAACAAGTGAATAAAAAGATGGACACATAATTCTTATGTTGAATGTACGATAAAAAAAAATCTAGGTACATAAAGCACTGCTTTTAAGGGCCTGTCTACCAGAAAATGATAAGGAGGACGCGACGGAAAATAATTCTTTGTGTACTTCGGGAGAGAGATATGCAAATCTGTAAGGGATGGTGAAAAAATTGTTGCCTCGGGTGATATAAATGCAAAGGTTTGGGTGAATTGTGAGGGTAGGTGGTAGTACGTGCACTACACCACACTATAGTAACACTTTTTTAGTTTTTTATTGAATAGTAATTATTTCCTTTAAGTCAAGTGTGTAGATTTTACATACGGCTTTGTACTAGCAATTCAGTTTCTTACTACAGGTCCTGTACAAGAACAAGTTCATCAAAATTTAGCAAAAGTTCTTTTAACTTTAAAACAAGAACTGGCCCAGGATAAGTTTAAGCTCGTTCACATAATTTTTGGGGGTAACAGGAGCCTAAAAATACGTATTTTGCGAAAGGTAGTGAAGATACAACAGACAAGTTATGAAACACAGGAACACTGTTTATAGAACTTACAAAAAGGTTACAGACATACAGAGAGTAGAAGTGAAGGCAGTGTAAGGAATGATGCCACTCTTGCCTCTGGCGGGATATTTGTAGTTCGAGTAAAAATGGCAGAGGAAGGGGAGCTGTGTACAGAAGTCCAACACTGATATAGATCCTACATAAAAGAAGAGTGAGAAACACAATGAATCTAGGCAGCTGAGGGTACACACTGTACGGAACAATCTGAACTGGAATGTTATCCACCAGAAGCTTGATCGTATGTCATGTGGATTGTAAAAAAGAGAAGTATCAATCTAAAGCACGTCATCCTTCCATAAAATTGAGATGGGATATTGAGAGCCATTTTTGGTCGACCCATCCATATTTATTTACTACACCTTCAATCGACTTGTTCTGTTGTGGGCACTGAGTACCGGAGAGTTGGTCACCATTAACGGACATCTTAATGCTGATGAATATATAAATATTCTCAAGATTTCTCTCCTGCCTTCTGCCCCAGCATACACGCTCCCGGGATGACCTCTAACTGGTGCAAGACTGCTTCCCCATTCATACCAGCGAGGCAGTCATGAATTGAATCATTCGCCACCCTGATTTTCAGATTCTTGACTGGCCTACAGACGAGTGCGACTGTAACGCACTTGAAAATCTTTGGGGAATTATGGCCCGAGAATGCGAGGCTCTATAGTTAGACCAGGGAGGCGGTCAAGACGAAGGTGAAAGAAGTATGGGAAAGCATCCAACGTCGGCCAGTTATCTGCATAAGCCTTGTGAACTCCCTGGCGACCCGACTGCAGGAGGCCCAATAGGGGGGGGGGGAGGGAACAAAGTATTAAGACCTTTTGGTGTAGTGTATTGGTTATATAAGTATAGAATACAAAACACAGCTGACACGTTTTTATTCCACACTTTTTCATATTTTTGCTGTATGTTGCATATAAAGTTTGTGACTTGGTTATTCCACTATACTGGAAAGTTATGGTATGTAGTACATATGAAATTTGATGACAATATTTACAGATAATTTAATACTAGTAATATAGAAGTAAATAAATAGTAAATAGTTGTGTATGTGAACCAATATACCACACTGTGAGGTGGTAGGCAGCATTATCGACTGATGAAACTATTAACAATGAACAGTTGGGAATACAAAATAAATCGTATCCAATAGACATCGACGCCTGATATGTTATGGTTGTGTTGTGCCGTGTTGGTCTGGTTAACAACGGCACCACCTGTAAGGAATTAACTATCATCAAATTTATTGTTTCTTTATAATGATGACCCCAAACCTACGTCTGCACACTAATATAATTTTTGTGGGCTGTTCAAGATATAGTTATTTCAGCGACGTAGGTATCTTCCTTCACCTCCTACCCTCAGTTTTCCTTCCCTGTTCTTTATCTTCCACTTCCGTAATTTCCCTTCACACCCTCCCTTTCCTTTCCTTCTTTCTCTCTCAGCTCCTTCTTATTGTTTATCATATTTCTTTTCCTTTACGTAACCTCATTCCTCCTCGTCCTCCAAGAAATTTTTACTGCTCATATTTTCTGACACCACCAACAGCACTACTACTGCAACTGTTACAAATACCACTAATGACACTGCCTCTACTGATGATGATGATCTATTATACTAAAAAGCTTATTCTTCTGCCTGTTCTTGTCTGTCCTTGTGTGTGTGTATGTGTGTGAGTGTGAGGCTGCCCCCCACCCCTTTCCCTTCGACCAGGTAAAAACCTCCATGCACCCCTTCCATCACTGCCCCCTCGCTCCCCTTTGTATCTGCCACAGCGACCCCCCCCCCCTCCACCCCCCACCGCTCATATTCGCCACCCTTTAACCCAAAACGCTCTGTGGGGAGTTCCAATAATTATAATAATAATAATGATAATAATGTTACCTCAAATGTGAGTAAATATTCAGTGTGCGTCTGTAATAACAGCTATGCTATGTGCTGTCTTTCATAAAATAGCCCTACCTACTTGCCATACCATACCATTTACGTTGTAGAAAACATGTGATCACGCTCCCTATCTCAACAACACCGCTGATCATTTAACAGTGTACTCGCAGTTCAGTCTTAGTTACCAAGAAAATGCTTGTAACGTAAAAAATAGATATGCATATCTACAAATAATATCATTCCACTACATTTTTCAACTTGTGCAGTGATTGGTGTCTATCTTTAAAAATAAATAATTACAATGTTCTTAAAATGTTCGCAAATAAAAAAAAATGCCTTTGTCTAAATGTATACATTTTACTGTAATTTAAGTGAAAATGCCTTTGTGTAGTAGTAGTGAAGAATGCAATTTCACTGTAGTTTTAATTGTAAATATTTTATGCCTACAAGTTATATATTTATAATCACTACAAATAGTAACATACTCCTGTATGTGTAAGGTAATGGGATTTACCCCGGGAATTGGATATAGATGGGAGGCGAGAGTACATTCTGGGAGACCCCCAGAATGTACTCCGGGGTAGTTTCTGGAAACTATACCCGGATTGATTCTGGAGTCTCCCAGAATCAACCTGGGTATAGTTTAGGGGGGGGGGGGTTATACTCTGTGACCTTGCACCGGGAGGGGTGTATGGTCGGACAGAAGGGAGACGATTGGTGACCATACACAGGCACCAGACCGCTCGCTCAGGGGAGGGTGTTTCCAGCCTCTCATTCACCTTTTGTCTACCATAGCTCTGTTTGTCTTAGCCGTCTGCTTGTCCTACTCTCTCCCTATTTCTAATCTTCCGTGTAAAAATTATCATATATTCAGTTAAAATCTGCATATAAATATTATTCTAATCTTTTGAGCTCTAAGGCAACTTAACATACAGGATCATTAAAGAAGTCGTAAATTGTCTTACTTCTGTTAGTTAAGGTATTAAGGGAGTCATAACCCTTAAGAGGTCTAGTCGTCTTCAACTCTCCGACCATCGACTTAAGACTCATGATGGCGTGATTAACGTATCGATCCCTGTGGAATATTGCCTCTTACCACATCCCCAAATTTGATGTGGCAGGACTACTCTTAAGGGTGATTCGACTCTTAACGACCATAAAAAGAGATTTTATGTGCCTTAAATGAGGCTCTTCTTAGTGAAAGATTTCTCATGGGTGGTTCCTGACTGTTTATCTAGTATTGCCTTATAAATATTCTTTCATTTACTTCAGAATAACAAGTTCGCGTTCAAGATTTTCAAATATTCCCGTCGTCTTAATTTTATTACGCGTGAAAAAAATAAAACTATTTAATCCATCACGATGTTGGTCTAGTTAATTTCTTGATTTTGGAATTAAAGAATGTGTAATTTTTATAATTATTATTATTATTATTATTATTATTATTATTATGATGTTTCGCACACGAGTGTAGAAACGATCCCTGACGATAATGTTCATTGAACACTTTAGCCCACATTTATCTTTGTGATGATGATCCTTCTGGCTTACAGTGCTTAAATTGAAGTAGATATTTACCATCGATGAGCTTCCTCGAGCACATTCTAGTTGAGTCTACACCATGTTTACTGCTGGAGATTAATCTTCCCTCCTCAGAGCGCGGTCTGCCTCGTTAAACTGATTTTCAAAAACTTCATTACACACTAGTAAATATTTGCCTCATATTTAGAGTATGTCTCTGAAGAATTAAAAAATAGAATAAAAATAGCACAAAGGATTCCAGAGAACTTTTAGTATAAAGTAACATTGTCAGGGATACACTATCAAGTGTACCTCCCCAAGTCCAACAAAAATTAAAATGCAATAGAAAAAAACATAATGAAACAAAAAATCCATGAATAATTAATTACAAAGATAAACATTACTCTTACATGAACTGTGGCGGAGAGAAGAGAAACTTACATAATGAGGTGTGTTTGTGTGGTGAATGTACCGGCAACGCTGGGCTGGGGAGGCGTGTAAAACGATTTACCAAGTGGTAATCCGAGGTAGGTGGTCAGCCTGCAGGCCGGAGACATGAACAGATACAAGCGACACACGGAAACACACACTGTCAGGCCTTGTGGTCGAGCGTAGAGAACTGACAGGTCAACAATAGTGCAAATTCTGAGTTGACAGTTTCATGTTGAGTCACTGACAAAAGTTTTCATTGTATGTTATAACTGTTTTTAGTGAGTGGTTCTTCTTGTACACGAGAACAGGTTCACCAGCAGAGTAAACAAGACGCCTTTAAGGTTCTCATCGTCACAACCTCATCACAGACAATCATCTTTCTTGCTCGGCAGAACGAGGAGCTTCTCTTCCTGAATGTGGAACTTTTTTAAAAACTTCTTATTCGTTTGGGGGAAAAGTTGAAGGTGAATTACTAATTGAGTGGCTTGTACAGTTTTGTTTATATAATTTCTTTATATAAAGTTTAATTATATAATATTTTCAGGAGCCTTTGAACTGTCAGGGCTTTAAAATATTTTAATACATTTCTTGTAGATGATTCATATTGTGATAGGAACGATGGTTGAAAGTTTCCTCGTAATTACAACACTTCACTTGTGATTATTTCTTCTGTTTTTTTTTCAGTTCTTCACGTCTATACCACATTAGTTTTTAGCATACCTTCTCCTTTCTTTCACTGACTCCTGCTAATATAACACATATTTTGCCGTGTAAGTCTGTTTGACCAACGCCTTGATACATTACCTCCGTCTTAACATATAACCAACATGTCACAGCAGTATTTATAAGCTTGGTCCCTTCCATAGCAAACTGCCTAAGATCAAGACATGTTTATGGTATCTCTATTATCACGTCATCAGTATATTTACCGACCCAATTATTCGCGTTCTTCATCTTGTTTATTTGTCTCTTTCCAAAAAAGTCTGTAATTGTTTCTCAGTTAAGCCAGCGAATGTGTGTTGAATTTTGAATGAGGTCTCTTCCGTCACCACGCATTGTATACTTAGTGTTCAAACTGATGAGAAGTGTCGCGTTTTGAGACAATAATGCCATGGAAAAATACCTGAACACGTAAGCTTACCTGTCGGTCTGTGTCTGTTAACTCATCAAATCTCTCTCGCTCTCTTTCCTTTCTCTTTTTGTCTTTTCAGTCTCTCTGTTTCATTTTCCCTAGTCACCTTAACAATCTAGTATGCACATCAACAACTGAGAGACGACGGCAAAGGTTATTCACGAATGCTTCTCCTCCGGGAACGAGTAACTGGTGGAAATATTATTATCTTGAGAATGTAATAAGCAACGTCAGTTCACTTATTGGTTCTGACAGAGTTTGTACACATTTACCTGACGAATTTTATAACCTTAAGTTTTCATATTTCGAGATATACTAAGGAGTTGTGAGATGCATTCCATCAGATACACTGCCATCTACACTACCTAACTACAGAATCATCGACTGTATATTTGTGTGTATTATGATTCTCTATATGATCTTTTATGAATCTATGGCTAGTCAGAAGTGTTTATAAATTGTGTAGTTAATGTACTGTAGATGATTCTGTAGTTGATGTAGTGTTGATGAAAATGTCGTTGATATTAGCGTCAAGGACCGAACGGCTTTGGACTGTCCGTCTAAAGCAAACCCGGCAACGTTGGGTTCTCTAGCTGACTTTAAGTTATCACCGCTGGCTAGCCCTTGTGGTGAACAGGGAAGTAGCCTTGCGTAAGTCTTCCCCTGCCAGTACACAGCCTCTTCACCATCTAGGCTCCTGCTGTGCCTCCTCGTAGCAACACATGGTAACTGGGTGCCTCGTGGGCCCAGGCTAGACCAGCAGGGGATCTCGGAGCAGCAGTGTGCCCCGGAGTGTGATGAGTGGATTAATGGGTGGATAGTGATGGATAGAATAATGGATGGATAGAGAGTGATGAGTGCAGAGCATTAGATGGAAAGTCGTTGTGATAATGATCCCTGGTAATGAATGGCTCCCCACTCTACTAAATTCCACTAGTTTTCCAGCACTAATTACTCGCCTCATTTAAGTTTTGTATGCTGTTTTTTTGTCGTTTTGTTTTTCTGATATGGTACAGCTATTAATCATAGTGGACATATTAATTCTGATTTCTGGATAAAATGTACTTTCGCCATTTAAGCTTTTTTTCAGAATTCTGACTTTCTTTGAATTCTCAATATAGGTACTTATAAATATGCTAATTAAGGATATTGGGTCAAATGTTATAAAATTGCCAATAATTTGTGTCTACAACATCACTACACTGTCAGTATCTGTGCACCACTTCTCAAAAAACTTCAGGTATCTCAAAAATCTCAGGAGCACCACCGGTCTACTATATTATACTACCTCTTAAATAATAAAACTAGTGACTCAGAACAAATAAAGTGGCTCTCCTGCTTATCAAGAACGAGGAGTTGGCCGGACTAAATCTTCTTCACCCAGGTTTTTGAGTGAGTCCATATAATTTTGACGATTTTTTTAGTTTTACGTATGTTTACGGAGCTAATAATCTGCACCCTGGGATTGAGCCGAGGATTCAGAATTCAGAGGTGGAAAACTTACATCAAGTTTTACATCTCTGGCATACGGACTTTTTTCATGCCCAACAGCGTTTCGTTGTCTTGTTCAAACTCACGTTTCTGCCGCGTTTTTGGAGGCCGTATACTGATCTTCTTTCTAGGCCAGTCACACTCGTACGCTTACTGTACATTGTTGGGATTTTTTATTCCTTGTTGGACATCCTTCATTAATGAGTGTTTTAATTAAAATATTAAGCCTCGGGGTGGCCACTTGCTTGGCCACCAACTCATGACCGGCTACACCAGGCTTTGGGGGCCCTCTTGCTTCTTGGTCGGCCATATTTGGGAAAAAGGTGTGTGTGTGTGTGTGTGTGTGTGTGTGTGTGTGTGTGTGTGTGTGTGTGTGTGTGTGTGTGTGTGTGTGTAACAGGGGGGCAGATGAACAGTGAATGTAATGCGTAGCTAGACGCTTAAATACACCTCTCTTTCTGTAAAGGGGAGGAAGCGAAACACTCCAATCAGGGAGACGTCAGCCATGGAAAAATGTGGTTCCAAAAATTAGAAGTTCGACAAAAGTCTGGTGATGTTGGGGATAAAGTGAGGTGGGGAGAAGGAACTCAAAACCCACCCACATAAACTCTCCCTGTAGAAAACTTTCCGAGAAGATTGTAATATATTGTTTTTATCTTTCCTTTCTTATAAGAGGAAAAAAGCTTTATCGCTCTTAGTAGTTACTGTCGAGGCTTCGTACCTGTCATCTTTATCGCCCTAGTAGAAGTGATCTATTTCAATGCTTTCTCACATTTGCAGTCAGGAGGAAATATTAACCCACCGACACTAGAGGGACCAGACCAAGGGTGGCGCCAACCTCGAGGTGTTTGTGTGTCTGGGATGAAACAGCCTCATTGGGAAGACTCAGGTTTAATCCACCACTATGATCCAACGCTGTTTCGGGAAAAAAACCCACTAAGAATTAATAGAAAATCAAGAAATAATCTGAAATTCAATTGACAATAAATAAAAAAAAGTGAAAATAACTAAAAATAAATATATTCTGTCAAGGAGAAAACAATTCATGGCTTCCACACAATATGAGGTGTGGTTTTGTGTATATTTTTGATTGGAGCCGTATTGTTCCTTAGATGCCATGGAGCTCATAGTCACACATGAAAGGTTACATGAGATCGTTACCTGGATAAAATCACATTGTAATTCAGTTGCTTCAAGTAATTATTAATAAAATACATTAAATGTCTGCACCACCAGGTGAACTTCCTGTGCTGGCCCCTGCAGACTGGGGCATATGATTTGTAAACGCCTTAAGCAGAATCTTCATGGGCTAAACTTTGAAAGTAAACAAGAGAGTCTAGGAGTTTGAACGTCTGGAAATACCAATTGGATGGACATGTGACAGCCATCTTGTTGACTTCATCCCCCGGCAAGAGAGATCGGACTAATGAAAAGTTACGTAAGAATATTAACCCTTCATAACGCATGAGTGAACTCAGGAATTTCCTAGACTTTCACTGTCTGTTTGTTGAGGTAATCACTCTCGTGTACATTAATAGTTATACAGCGTAATTATATGATCCTTTTATTTCCTCTATTTGTTCTTAGATCAAGAGTCTATCATTACTACTGTGACTTTGCTAAATTTATTTATTAGAATGACGTAGAAAAGTTACAGAAAGTGATGTAAAGACTTGAGACGAGACATAGCGAAGGGAGACAAAAAGATGAAATTATAAAACTTCTGTTATTTGCAAGAATCGGATTTTGAAGTTACAGGATAATAACTCGGACCGATTACGTCCAAACTTAAAAAGCTGTGGGTACAATAATTCGTAAGTTAAAATCAGGTTGCATCTAATCTGAAAATGTTAAGGTAATGATTAGAAGCGTCTGGATGTAGAGTGTTAGTCCATATGAATTGATGCTTAGCTTCAGGGTCTTAGAGATGTTTAAAAAAGAATCGCAACCCTTTGAAGTTAATCCCAGAAAAACCAATTGAAAATATAAAGGCGAAAACAATGAAACACACAAAGAACGTAAGAAATTAATCTGAAAGTAATAACAATTTCACCCGGTTAATATTCTGGTTATTCTGAGTAATAAATTAAACCTTACAGTTACGCTACACCAAAGAAACTTCAGGGATTTAATATGAAAACTGAGATACGGTCAATGACAACATGATTTACGGCTTGGTGTCCTTGACCTGTATCTCACCTCAACCGAAATATAAGACGAAAAAAGTATATAGTTTTAATAAATATAACATTAGTTTAATAACGTAAATCACAACTCTTTGAAAATATATAAAACAGTATTAAAGAAAACATTAATAATAAAAATGAGTATATTTATATTTGATAGTGAATAAAGAAGAGTGTTGTGACGAAGACATATAAACATACTGGCATAACACACACACACACACACACACACACACACACACACACACACACACACACACACACACAGTCCTTCTTGTATGTGAATATGAACTTCTTCATCCTGAGGAAAAATCAATAAGGCAAGTGAGGGTAGGGAAAGGGAGGATGACAGGAAGGGGGGAGGGGAGGGTGAGGGAAAACAGTGTAGACACAAAAACCTGCGACGTGCGGCAGTGGTGGAGGCCTGGTGGCTCCTCGCTCCCCGCCACGCTCGCTCACTCCGCCAAGTCTGCCATAAATGTTCCTTCAAGTCTGTGTTTGCCTCGCTGATCTGCGTAATATGGATGGGGAAGACAAAAAGACTACCGGTACTAGGGGAAAAAAATAGGAGAAGGAATCTATTTTATAGGCGTTATGGCAGGGAAGGGGAAGTGGCCCTCTTTTGATTGCCAGAAAACCACTTTTTTATTTCGTTTTTATGCGGCGTTACGAAGGAAGTGTAAGACTCGATGAGGCCTCTTTTAGGCTGTTTCTGTCTGTAGGGTGTGGTGTGTCTGTCTGTCTGTGGCTGTAACGTGTCTGTCTGTCCATGCGGTGTTTCTGTGTGTTTTTGTAGTGTGTGTATCAGTTTTTGTAGTGTGTGTGTGTGTGTGTGTGTGTTTGTCTCTTTATCCATATCCTGAATCTCACGTCCCCTTTACATCCATCAACTACATCCACTCCCTTCCTTCCATACACGTCTCCATATCCTCACCTTCACCCCTACCCCTCTTCCATCTACCTTCCTTCCTCCTCTTCCTCCTTCCTTACATTCCTTCCTCTCCATAGCCGCTTCCTTATCCTCTACTGTACATACACCTTCGCCCACAAGCAGCCACTCATCCCTCGATACCTACCACACACACCTCCACACCCTAACACGTACTTCTCCACCCCCTCTTCTTCCCCTACCTCCACACCCTAACACGTACTTCTCCACACCCTCTTCTTCCCCTACCTCCACACCCTAACACGTACTTCTCCACAACCTCTTCTTCCCCCACCTCCACACCCCTAACACACCTCCACACCGTAACACGTACTCTCCACACCCCTCTTCTTCCCCTACCTCCACACCCTAACACGTACTTCTCCACACCCTCTTCTTCCCCCTACCTCCACACCCTAACACGTACTTCTCCACACCCTCTTCTTCCCCTACCTCCACACCCTAACACGTACTTCTCCACACCCTCTTCTTCCCCTACCTCCACACCCTGCGCCCCTTCCTAACACACACACACACACACACACACACACACGGACCCAGCCTGGTGCACGACGCCAAGTTACTAATTACCTGTCGTCGCTCCCACTTCACAAATAATTAGATCTTTTTCCCCGAGCGACGTAGCACCAGCCAGCCGAGTAAATAACCAGACACGCTGCCGGAAATCACTTTTGCCACCCTATTTGAGGCGCCATGGTGTTAAGTGGCTACATGTTGACTGTTTACGTGCAAGATGATGAAGTATGATTATTATGGAGTGTGTATTGATTTATTTCGATATGTGTAAACACCTGTATGAAACACCTGTATGGGTGACGTTGTTCGATTTACGTTTTAGGGTGTGAGGGTAAGTGTGTTAGTCTAAGTGTGAGAGTAAGTGTGTGAGTGAGGGAGGTGACGACCGGATGGCGCCAGGAATAAACGTAAAGACTAAATCACATTATGGCGTTGCATATCATAAAATTCTGAAGAAATGTTGAGCCCATCCTACAGATACCATTGTGACTTCTGTTAGGTCATGTAGAGTTTAATTAGGTTAACAATGTGTGAGTCTGTCGTCGGAAGGGAAACATCGTTACCTCCTGGAACGTTGATAAACACTGTTTGATGGAACTGCCCTACATGTGTGACGTCATTCACTAATTTTGGATGTGAAGGCGTATGTCTCTCTGTAGTAATCAAAGGGTCTCCTGTATTAACTGCTTAATATAAGAATTATTTTTCATGGGACAAATAAAATTACTTGAAGTTCATGTTCAGTAGGTGGCTATAAGGAAGCGTAGGCATAAATGTTCCCCTCTTGATGTTATTATGGGGCGTAATAGTACACAAAGAAACCACGTACTTGTGGCTTTACTCACCATTAGGTTTGGTCGGTTCTTTAGAATGTGCCTCAGGCTCATATTCTAAAACAGTCGGTGTTTACAAATTCGTGGCCACAAATACAATAGAACTAGTGGATAAAGATGTGATGTAATAATTCTACAGATGCAAACAAAACAATTGAGGGTCCACCATAGGGCTTACTTGTTGATCGAGTCTAAGACCGATAAAGGTCACGTACAAGTCACGACGATGTTCTCTGCACTTTTCTTGGATCTGGCGGGTAGCAACGATCCTGGCAGCGGTGCCTCGTGATGGTCTAAAGACACAATGAGTTTCCGGGAGGAAGTCTTTTGCCTCAAGACGAAGTCTGTTTAGGAGGTTGGAGAAGGCTGGTAAGCAGAGACCCTCTTGCTTATCCATCTCGACTGGGATTCCATCAGGCCCTGTGGCTTTGCTATTTTTCATCTGCTTGAATGTTGTAGCTACCTCAGAGATTCACTGTGTATTTTTAATCTTTGAAAGATGTCGGTTGTATGTAGCTTTAGTTCTCATATGCCTGTATACGCTAGAGGTATTTAAGCTCCTTCTGTCAACACCCTTGATGCAATAACCGACTGTGATCATTACACTCATTTTATCTTTGAACGCGAGTACAGTTCTCCTAGCCAGTGATTACATTTTTGGAGCTCACATAAAGATATAACAGACTACTAGTATATTTAGATGCCACTCGCTTTTCTACTAGGACTACAAGGTATGATAAGTGCTCAATGACCTGGGCAGATGAGGCAGTTAGATATATAACAACAATATGAAGCATTTGTTCACCTGTCACACAAACCAGCACCTTTCAACGTTATGTTTCCTTGCTGTTCATATTTCCTGACCACACTATCGAATTATCCATATTTTTATTCCCATCTTTTTATTTTCATATTGAATTTGTCTCGCCCTCAACTGTTGTCAAACATTCACCTATTTTTTATAATCCTCCTTTATCCTGTTAGTTACAACGCTCACGATTTAACACAAAATTCATTTTCCTTTTGTTTGATAAAAGACTTTATTCATTTGTCCTCCACACGAGTGAAATTTGTAGGTATGGGACCATTACCCGGGACTCCGCTGTTATTTATTACTGTAGCCCTAAGTCAGGTGGCTCTATACACAGCAGCCATGACCCGAACAATTTCATCTGTTTACATATATTACACACACTGATTACTCACAGCCAACATGTACCTCTTACAGGTCAAACTATCCGTTATACTGATGCACTGTACCTAAAGTGCGAAGTTATTTATCGTCTAATTTATCTAAAACTTCATGGGGTCTGTTTTCCATCAGTGACGGCTTTTGGCAATTGAGCAACACACACACACACACACACACACACACACACACACACACACACACACACACACACACACACACACCCACACACACACACACACACACACACACACACACACACACACACACACCACACACACACACACACACACACACACACACACACACACACACACACACACACACACACACACACACACACACACACACACACACACACACACACACACACACACACACACACACCTCACACACACACACACACACACACACACACACACACACACACACACACACACACACACACACACACACACACACACACACACACACACTCATATCCTTTAGCCCTGGGATCCCTCTTCGTAGCTCGGCGTTGAACATTTACCACTGTTGTTATGTCTTTTTTTTCTTCTTTCTAAGGCGAGATCTTGTTGGAGATATGGAAATTCCCGCAAAATATTCCAGTCACGTGATTATCACAGGTGAGAGTTGGCGTGACCGGGGTGCTGCCGAGTAGAACGTCTGATGAACATATATAGACCCAGACCTGTCTTGTTGGATTAGTCATATCGAGTTTTATGGGCCAACGGTGGTAAACTTTTGTGCAAGTCCAGGAAACCTGACGCGGCTCTGACGCGACGCATATGAATGTAAACATTACGTTCGTCCCGGTAACAGGATGTCTGATCACCAGCCGACTTCCTGAAAACATGTTGAAAGGCTAAATGAAACTATGCATCGTGTCATAAATAAGCACGAACACAACACTGGAGGTCAGAGGTGAAAAAAGGAGCCTCTGTGAGTGAGAGAGGGGGAGCAGGGAGTAGACATCTTTGTGTTGGTCCTGCTGGGTTTTCCTGCTCTTAATGCTAGACTTCAGTTCTCTGGCTGAAATAGAATATTAGGGGAGAACAATGTTATTATGTCCCCTATGTTATGTTTTATTATTTATTACGTACTGTACCTCAGGGTAGTGACTCAATTGTTGTTTCACTAAATAGGATTATATTTATCTTTAAAAGAAATATGAACAAGCACCATCTCTTACCTCTTCTGCCCATAGTAATGATTAAACTCTTTGTTCTACAGTAATTGTGTTAATAATGTTGTACTTCTTAATAACCAAAATTAATTGCCTTGTGTTACACGCCTGAGGCTGGAGGACCTCCTGCTGGCAGCAAGAGGGACAAGAGTCCTTCATAGCGTACATTCATATTGAATTAATTAACCTGCGGAGATTCTACCTAATAAAACTCTTGCAGGATTTTACTTAATATATCCCGACAATATTACTTAATAAGTAAAATTATCTGAACATGTAAAAGAAACATCAACAAATCAGAATACAGTGAAGGGCAACAATTGCAGGAACCGTAAGCAGTAACTACTGTAGACGCTCGTGTTTAAGAACTATCATCTGATAATTTCCGTTAGAGTTATAGAAAGTATTACAACAATTTGTTGGAATCTGATACCAGAGAAACATTTGTGCAGCGCGAAAGTTTTGCTGAACTTTCCTCAACGGTAGACTTGTAACTGCCACAAGTAATCTTAATATGGTATTTTTATTTCGAAACAACCATCAAGTAAACAGCCAATTTTGATTAAATTTTAAAAATTTTAGTTTTGCAATTTCGTCAAACACCTATGACGTGACCAGAAGGAAAGACTACTGTCAGATAAACCTGAATTATATTTTAAAATTTTCAAAAGGCGACAATAATGCAATCACCAACAGTTACATTACTAATGTTAATCAAATAAAATTAATATTTGTTCTATAAACACAATATATGATTACAATATACGTGGTACAATACTGTCTACTCCATGTGTCAGGTTATCATGTTTAATGACAATGTTTTTAAGTCTTATGACATTTAACAATTCAGTGCATTTATTCTTGAACACACGCTTGTTAAACAACACAACTGGTAACTACGGTATTATTAACTCAGTCATATAAAGCAACAGTAAAGTTAATGTGGGTATTATGCCGATATATTTGAAGACACTGAACGACTGAGTTAAGACGACAGATTACTGATGGTGACATTTCTACTGGGTCTGTAAGTCGAAGCATTATTTGTTATCTCGTCAACAGTACTGTACGTAAGTCTGCTTTTAGGATATAAGTTTAATTTGGACAGTAAATTTGTTTTTGTTTACAAGGAAATGTGTCTTGCTTTTTCATATGAACACAGATCATAATTATATAGATCGGCGAGTAAGATGATGATGACGATGATGATGATAGTGATGATGATTTTGATCTCTATAACTGAGCAAATCTGTGCATACACCATGTGATGGTGGCCGAGGGAGGCTCCCCCACACTGGGTGATGTCCGCCCCTGAGAT
>NW_024732731.1:0-10240 GCF_018991925.1 Homarus americanus
TGTGGGGTTGTGCACCGGAGTGGTAAGAACTGATCACCCACTGCTGATGCTGGTCCCGTGTCGTTTTAGTTGTCAGGAGCACTCG
This sequence comes from Homarus americanus, assembly GCF_018991925.1. Taxonomy (NCBI): domain Eukaryota; kingdom Metazoa; phylum Arthropoda; class Malacostraca; order Decapoda; family Nephropidae; genus Homarus; species Homarus americanus. The sequence continues at coordinate 86 of NW_024732731.1, forward strand.
TTCACTCAAGAGATCCTTTGCTACCCCGCTAAACAGTGACAGGCCTACACTGATCGGTCCAATGGCGACAATCGCCACCCTCAATCATCAACGGCAGTCAATCTCTCGCAGTCAACTCCGGTCAACGCCAGTCAAGTGGGTTCTGACGGAAACCCTGAAATGAACTCACTGTTAGCTCTAGTTTACTTTATCACTGCCCTATCTAACCCTGTCTGAGATCGAATGAGACTTACTTGTTATACTGCAATAGCGCAGCACAGGTGACTAGGCCACGTGACTATTTCTGATGGACGCGCGGAACGTCTTGTCTGTGTGACTGCTCTCCGGGACTGGGCTAGCCAGCATCGCGTCTCCCCAAGGCGCTAGCTTGGGCCTACGTGATATATTTTCCGCCTAACTAATAACTCCTTGGGACACCCGTAACATTATTCAGACTGCTAAACGATCTATAATAATTTCAAATTCAATAATAGTCCCTTAACTTCATGAATCGCATCATTATTAATTCGGTAAATTATATTTAATATCATATAGGCCTAGTTCCGCAGTCTCTCGCTACGAGCAGGCAGCGCTCCCTCCCCTCAGATGACCTTGAACGCTCAGTATCACTCATGGCGGGGCATTTGAAATTACTCTGAAATTTCTGGATATTACAATCGACCCCCCTAAAAAAGACAGCACTGTCCTCATGTGCTGAGAAAACATGCATACGACCCCCCTAAAATTTTGTTCTAAGGACTGCACCTCACCCCTTTTGCTAAATGCAGCATTCCCGTCTTCTCTTCTCTCCTTTTCTCTCCCGCTAACACTCGACCCCCCTAAAAAAAGACAGCACTGCCCTCATGTGCTGAGAGAACAACTTAAAACCCACCTTCAACTCTGTACTATTCCACTCGCAGCTAGCAACTCCATTTCTTCCTAGCCCAACTCAATACCAACCAGAACATCACGCTCCCCTTTTGCCTGGCCCTTAACTAGAGAACCAATGTCAAAAAAAATACACAGTCCAAAACAAACATGCTCTCCTTTGGCCTGGCCCTTGAACTAAGAGGAACCAGTGTCAAAAAAATACTCAGTCCATCTCCAACATGCTCTCCTTTGCCTGGCCCTTGAGCTAAGAGGAACCAGTGTCAAAACAATACTCAGTCCAAAACAAACATGCTCTCCTTTTGCCTGGCCCTTGAGCTAAGAGGAACCAGTGTCAAAACAATACTCAGTCCACGTCCAACATGCTCTCCTTTTGCCTGGCCCTTGAGCTAAGAGGAACCAGTGTCAAAACAATACTCAGTCCACGTCTCCGAACCTCATGCCGGCAGACCAACCCTCTGACAATGTACCAGTCCATCTTAGTGAGGCCCTGGACATTACAACCGTACTCTCAATCCCGCTCATGACAGCAACTCAATCCTGCTCATGACAGCAACCACTACTCAACGCACATCTCTGACCTAACCATCTCTCCAATCCCCTCTGCCCTACTCACAACTCCTCCAACTCACCCCGTACGACCTGCCTTTTCTCATTACCATGCACCCTAAACTGTAATCGGTCGGCTTCGTCTTGTCTCTCAGCTGGAGGGCTCGATCAACCTCTCTGAACTACTTACGTACCCCTATTTTTCCCACTTGGACCTCACACTTCCTTGACTGCTGGACGTGTGCCTGACATTCACCCCTTGTTTCCTCCCTGAACCGTTGAATGTGTGCCTGAGACTCCCACTTGAACCTGTTTACCTGTGCTTGATAATCCCTCTTTAGGTCTCCGAACTCCTCTCTCAGCTGCACCAAGGTCCCGCGGCCGTCTCTCTTCCTCCTCACACACATCTCTATTGTCAAGCCTAACCAACTCAGTCCGGGCACAAGGATGAGCATCAGTGCGAGTTCAATCCCTACCATTGCTAACCAACACATGATGGCGTTCATTATCCCAACCACAGTACTATCAGTCACGACATTAAAAACTACGCTCTGCTACCATTTGTAACCGGTCGGAATTTACTGGACTTTAATTTCTCACCTGACTTGGGGTTTATTAAAAATTAATAGATGGTAATGGCAGTGGAAGCGCCCCTTTGAGAAAAATCCCGAACCAGCACAAGAACACTTAAATCTACTACACAAAATGAACTGTCCGTGACCCGTGGAAGGATAGCGTCTGTGACTGGGATGAATGAGACACACTGTAAAATTTAGACACTTATATTCCCTCCAACACTACAAACACAATCAAATAATGGTACACCAATATGCGCACCTCTTAGCTTAAACTTTAAACACTACTCTGGGGAATAAAAGTTATACATGACATAGAAATTATTAGAAACACAGGCAACAATAAATTTGAAGTATTAAGAAATGTTGTTTGCACACATGAACCGGCCTTAAGGGCTTTCACAAAATAATATCAGTCACTTAGGAAATGGTACTAAAAAATAAGAAATTAAATACTCTACAATGAATAGGCCTTAAGGGCTTTCAGCAAAATAATATCACTCAACAAAATTATAGCACCCCAACAGGTGTACACTTCCTAACCTAACCTAACCACTGCTCTGGGAAACAAGGTTATACCTGAGATCAGAATTATGAAGAATTAGAGGCATTAAAAGAATCAAATCACAGTATCACTCTGGTTCCACTTAATGGCACAAACATTCAAAAAAACACTACTATCAAAATTATTTAAGAAATATTAAACTACACACGTCAAGATAATATCAGTCTGAGGAATGGTGTTAACTACACCCGTAATAAGGAAGATAAAATGTTCCTCTAGGTATCTCCTAGAATCCTAGACTCACGGTCTCAGTGTGACCATTAATATACTCAGATAGCCCCAGTGTACTCCCAGTGCGTCCATGGGCAGGAAGAGAGTGAGCCAATCAGACCCTGTGCAGTTGAGAGAAACTTTAGCTTCCCGTTAGCAAGAGGGTTTCACTAGCTGCTCGGGACATGTGGGGTTGTGCACCGGAGTGGTAAGAACTGATCACCCACTGCTGATGCTGGTCCCGTGTCGTGTTAGTTGTCGGGAGCACTCGTTCACTCAAGAGATCCTTTGCTACCCCGCTAAACAGTGACAGGCCTACACTGATCGGTCCAATGGCGACAATCGCCACCCTCAATCATCAACGGCAGTCAATCTCTCGCAGTCAACTCCAGTCAACTCCAGTCAAGTGGGTTCTGACGGAAACCCTGAAATGAACTCACTGTTAGCTCTAGTTTACTTTATCACTGCCCTATCTAACCCTGTCTGAGATCGAATGAGACTTGTTATACTGCAATAGCGCAGCACAGGTGACTAGGCCACGTGACTATTTCTGATGGACGCGCGGAACGTCTTGTCTGTGTGAATGCTCTCCGGGACTGGGCTAGCCAGCATCGCGTCTCCCCAAGGCGCTAGCTTGGGCCTACGTGATATATTTTCCGCCTAACTAATAACTCCTTGGGACACCCGTAACATTATTCAGACTGCTAAACGATCTATAATAATTTCAAATTCAATAATAGTCCCTTAACTTCATGAATCGCATCATTATTAATTCGGTAAATCATATTTAATATCATATAGGCCTAGTTCCGCAATCTCTCGCTACGAGCAGGCAGCGCTCCCTCCCCTCAGATGACCTTGAACGCTCAGTATCACTCATGGCGGGGCATTTGAAATTACTCTGAAATTTCTGGATATCACATATATATATATATATATGTAACCGGTCGGAATTTGCTGGACTTTAATTTCTCACTTGACTTGGTGTTTATTAAAATTTAATAAATGGTAAAGGCAGTGGAAGCGCCCCTTTGAGAAAAATCCCGAACCAGCACAAGAACACTTAAATCTACTACACAAAATGAACTGTCCGTGACCCGTGGAAGGATAGCGTCTGTGACTGGGATGAATGAGACACACTGTAAAATTTAGACACTTATATTCCCTCCAACACTACAAACACAATCAAATAATGGTACACCAATATGCGCACCTCTTAACTTAAACTTTAAACACTACTCTGGGGAATAAAAGTTATACATGACATAGAAATTATTAGAAACACAGGCAACAATAAATTTGAAGTATTAAGAAATGTTGCTGCACACATGAACAGGCCTTAAGGCTTTCACAAAATAATATCAGTCACTTAGGAAATGGTACTAAAAAATAAGAAATTAAATACTCCACAATGAATAGGCCTTAAGGGCTTTCAGCAAGATAATATCAGTCACTGAGGAAATGGTAATAAAATTTAAGAAATTAAATACTCTACAATGAATAGGCCTTAAGGGCACTCAACAAAATTATATCAGTCACTGAGGAAATGGTAATAAAATTTAAGAAATTAAATACTCTACAATGAATAGGCCTTAAGGGCACTCAACAAAATTATAGCACCTCAACAGATGTACACTTCCTAACCTAACCTAACCACTACTCTGGGGAACAAGGTTATACCTGAGATCAGAATTATGAAGAACAATTAGAGGCATTAAAAGAATCAAATCACAGTATCACTCTGGCTCCACTTAATGGCACAAACATTCAAAAAAAACACTACTATCAAAATTATTTAAGAAATATTAAACTACACACGTCAAGACAATATCAGTCTGAGGAATGGTGTTAACTACACCCGTAATAAGGAAGAATAAATGTTCCTCTAGGTATCTCCTAGAGTCCTAGACTCACGGTCTCAGTGTGTGACCATTAATATACTCAGATAGCCTCAGTGTACTCCCAGTGCGTCCATGGGCAGGAAGCGAGTGAGCCAATCAGACCTTGCGCAGTTGAGAGAAACTTTAGCTTCCCGTTAGCAAGAGGGTTTCACTAGCTGCTCGGGACATGTGGGGTTGTGCACCGGAGTGGTAAGAACTGATCACCCACTGCTGATGCTGGTCCCGTGTCGTGTTAGTTGTCGGGAGCACTCGTTCACTCAAGAGATCCTTTGCTACCCCGCTAAACAGTGACAGGCCTACACTGATCGGTCCAATGGCGACAATCGCCACCCTCAATCATCAACGGCAGTCAATCTCTCGCAGTCAACTCCAGTCAACTCCAGTCAACTCCAATCAACTCCAATCAACTCCAATCAAGTGGGTTCTGACGGAAACCCTGAAATGAACTCACTGTTAGCTCTAGTTTACTTTATCACTGCCCTATCTAACCCTGTCTGAGATCGAATGAGACTTACTTGTTATACTACAATAGCGCAGCACAGGTGACTAGGCCACGTGACTATTTCTGATGGACGGGCGGAACGTCTTGTCTGTGTGAATGCTCTCCGGGACTGGGCCTAGCCAGCGTCGCGTCTCCCCCAAGGCGTTAGCTTGGGCCTACGTGATATATTTACCGCCTAACTAATAACTCCTTGGGACACCCGTAACATTATTCAGACTGCTAAACGATCTATAATAATTTCAAATTCAATAATAGTCCCTTAACTTCATGAATCGCATCATTATCCCAACCACAGAACTATCAGTCACGAAATAAAAATAACTACGCTCTGCTACCATTTGTAACCGGTCGGAATTTGCTGGACTTTAATTTCTCACTTGACTTGGGGTTTATTAAAATTTAATAGATGGTAAAGGCAGTGAAAGCGCCCCTTTGAGAAAAATCCCGAACCAGCACAAGAACACTTAAATCTACTACACAAAATGAACTGTCCGTGACCCGTGGAAGGATAGCGTCTGTGACTGGGATGAATGAGACACACTGTAAAATTTAGACACTTATATTCCCTCCAACACTACAAACACAATCAAATAATGGTACACCAATATGCGCACCTCTTAACTTAAACTTTAAACACTACTCTGGGGAATAAAAGTTATACATGACATAGAAATTATTAGAAACACAGGCCTGTTCATGTGAGCAAGCAACATTTCTTAATACTTCAAATTTATTGTTGCCTGTTGCCTGGAGACACTGGGTGAGTGTGGTGTTCACGCGGTGCAGTAATTCGTCCTCGGGTGTTGATATGAAGGATCTCACATGGTCATGGGGACACCGGGTGGTGTGGGGTGGTGTCACTGTACCTCACCCTGCTGGGTGGTGTTATGTTATCTCGTAATCAGGTGCATAGCCGGCCAGCCCTCTGTTGTTCCCATCTTGGACTGATTAGCACCTCCTGGTCAAAAGACAGCGGTCAGTTCCCAGGGATGCTTATCCCACTGGTGGGTCACGGCTCTCACTGGTACTGTCTAGTGCTGAATTCACTGGCTTAAACACTGTTCATCACTGTTCAACACTGATCCCACTTCCTTCCGAAACGAAATTGTCACTTTGGATTATATCGAAATCCCGGTGGTGAGGATGGGTAGGGGAGAGAGACTTGGGGAATGGGCTGAACATTGGCCAAGCGCCTGAATAGGTCTCGACCCTACGGTGGTCAAGGATGTATGTGTGTGTGTGTGTATATATATATATATATATATATATATATATATATATATATATATATATATATATATATATATATATATATATATATATATATATATATATATATATATATATATATATATATATATATATATATATATATATGATAAAATACAGGAAAGGAAACAACCTTGGAGCACCTTAACTCGTCTTTATTCAAGACATCTTCAGATGTCTTGAATATATCAAATTTTTATATATATATATATAAATATATATATATATATATATATATATATATATATATATATATATATATATTCACGTTTTCATTTGAGGTTACGGGCATCTTCAGATGTCTTGGAATAAGAACAACCAGTACTTCCGTTGACATTTTCGTGTGATTTTATCAAGATATATATATATATATATATATATATATTTATATATATATATATATATATATATATATATATATATATATATATATATATATATATATATATATATATATATATATATATATATATATATATATGCTGATAACCACAAGGAAAAAGAAAACACGAAGTTCACAAGCGCTTTCGTGTAATTCACATCTTCAGGGGTGAGTACAGTCTTGAGAGTGAGGTGGTGAGGAGGCATTCCAGCTGGCTCCAAAGAATTAAGGAATTCTGCATGGTGCTGGACTGCTTGGTCCTGGTCGATTACTGTATCAACAGATTTGAATGAGGTCTCACTGCCTGGAAGCTGTCTGAGTAGAGTCTTGTTGAGTTCAGCCACTGTTTCATTCTTTGGTGCCAAAATTACACATTCACGCAGCCACTTGTGATCCTTGTAATGGTGGATGTTATCGCCGCTGGCTTCAGCTACAGTGCTGGCGTGTGATGCCATTAAATCTTTCGACCTGTGACCTCGCCAGATGTAGAAGTGTTTACAGACAAGTCCTGGTTCTGCTGAGTGGACTGTCTTAGACTGGTGGCGGTGGCTTGCCCGCCCCTCCATGAGACAGATCGCCCTCTCTAGTGATGCTGTGAAGACCAGCCTTCTGTCCGAGAATTTGTGCTGGGACGATTTACGCATTACTGTTTTCTCTTGGAACACCATACTGATCTGCAATGACCCGCACTTGTAAGTACAGCCTAAGTGATGACATACCCCTCGGTACTGAAATATTGTTGAATAATTACGCCTACTCGTTTCTGCCTAACCTGGAATAATAAGACAACGCAGAGTGAAGAGAAGCTAAGATTAATAGAGTTATGAGCTTTGTGTTATGTCAGTATGTTTAATAAATTGTAATTAAGATAAAATTGTGTGAGACTAACTAATTATGTATCAGATGGATCACCTTGTAATATTTTGAACGCCTTCTCCTCTGCAGGTTTTGACCATATGAATAAATATTGAATGCGTCAAAAGAAGGGTTTCAATCATTCCCTTCGACTTGCCCGTAACCTGAACGTCCTTAACTAAGGCGTTTACAGTCAAAACATATACGGGGGGGGGGGCGTCGAAGGGAATTAATTCTCAACTACCATGAGGAACAAAGGAATCACCAACGCCGGGAGTTCAGCATGAGACAACGTAGATCTCCATAACGTCAGCACAAGAGACAGTGACGTAGAGTGTGGTGTGTTTGAGTGAAGTGTTCAAATATCTGAGGAGTTGTCATAAAGTTTCGGTTCAAGGGTACAGGGTTGTAAGTGTTTGTTTACGACGAGCCAGCCCACGCACCCAGTGAACGAATATTCATTACACTTGGACAGTGTCGTAAGGTTTCGGTCCGAGCGGACGGGCTGTTATTATTCATTCCGGACAGGCAAGCCCACCCTCCCAGTGATTATACATGTGTGTGTGTGTGTGTGTACACACCAGTGATCATCAAGAACAGCTGATCCGCCTACACCAGTGACGTACCGTGGTTACACTGATGAATCATAAAGAACACCTACATAGTATATAAAATATCAAGTAGAATATGTCCTCTCTTTAAATAAGGTGTTGTCAAGCCATTTAACATAAAAAAAACATACTAAATTATTTACTTATATTGAAATTCGGCTCTCCGAGAATTTGTAGAATTCTTATTGACATTAATATTGATATTGGTAGTTAATTTAGCCAGAAGAATGTTATCACCGGGGCTTTATCGTTAGTGTCAACAACCTTGTGCCTCCCCCACCCCACACGCGGCTTGTTACCACACCAGATGTAGCGACTGTGGGGGGGGGTGGGGGGTGTTTACCACCGGGAGTGTCATCACCACTGGCGTGACCACGCGACCTGTTACCTCGAATTGAATTGAATTGAATTGAATTGAATTGAAACATTTTATTTAGCCAAAAATATACGGATACAGAGTGGATAATAATAACAATATTAACATGGCTGAGCCAGTTGAGAACCTGAGCTCTCTTTGAGGCGCCTGATATATACATTTATCTCAAGGAAGTATTATGTAACATTTAGTAGCATGGTAGTAATAAGATGTGGCAGCTGGGCGGGGGGGCGGTGTTTACCGCCGGGAGTGTCATCGCCACTAGCGTAAGTGCTGGCATCGCTGGGAGTGTTTTCACCCCTGGCGTCAGCACTAGTGTTAGTGCTGACGTTTTTGCTGCCTTACCCGAACAAAGATTAGGGGGTGAGTGGTGTTTACGGCGGCGTGGCCACCTGGACTCTTTACCACCGGGAGTGTCATCGCTACTGGCGTAAGTGCTGACGTAACGATCGTAACGACCTTCTTATAAAACCTAATAATTTTTTGCCTGATTTACCTTCGTCTCGCAATGGCCCGAGAAATTCAGCTCATTGTCAACATACACACCTAGGTCCTTCTCACATTGTTTTAAATAGTGCAGATTCTTCATCCAGTGGGGACACATGATACGCCTCCTCACCCTTGGTACGCCCCAGGTGCATCCTCTTACACTTCGTGACATTGAATCTCAGTAGCCATTTCTTCGACTATTCCTGGAGCTCACAGAGATCCTCCTGCAGCTCTTCACAGTCTGCTTGGTTTCTTGATTTCCCGAAATAACTTGGCGTCATCGGCAAACATTTGTATGGAGGAGTGTACAACGTCAGGCATGTCATTTATAAAACAAACAAACAACAGCGGGCCCAATATACTGCCCTGTGGTACTAGGGTGTGTCATACGGAGGCGAATTTTTTTTTTTTGAGTTTGAAAAATCGGCCCATGGTATTAATGATGTAGTTCTATGTGCAGAATCATGTGATATCTTCAGATTTGAAAAGTTTTCATTTTTTGCTAGGTAAATTTTAACTTGAAATCTTATGAAAATTCAGTATTCCAACCCTTTTACCAACACCACTAAATAGCTTATTTAAAGTAAAGTAAATGTATCAGGTTAATTTATCAGGATGAAAATGATCCAGAATAGTGAAACGAATGATCTTGACACATTTATTAAATTTAATATTCCTTTAGAAAACAAAATCATCAAATACAAAAACCGGTTTTACTACTACGACCCGGTGTTGCTGCACACCATAGAGAACATGTTTTTCTTGCTTCTGTTTCTACTCATCACCTCCCTGCTGTCCACCTGAGCTCGGATGTAGCCTTCCCTCCTCTCCTGGCTATACACGTGACTGCTGGCCTCGCTCACTTGCTGTACACAACGCTCTATACTGTGGGTGTGCGAGGGCCAGGCAGGGACATGCATGGGGTTGTCCAGGAAAGCTCTGACTTGAACATTGGTGAGGCTGCAGGTAAGAGGGGGCTCACTGCCAGCCTGGATGTTATCCAG
>NW_024732732.1:0-20531 GCF_018991925.1 Homarus americanus
TGCAGCATAAATCATATTATGCAGAAATATGAGTTTGAGTCAGGAGCTTGGCCTCTTATCGCCTTCACTAACGTTAAGATAAATCTCCTTTGGCCAACAGCAAAACCAAGTCTTATGCTTCATTAAAATTAAGTTTCTTAAATATTATCTTGTGTATTTTATGTATACTTCGCGTGTTCGCGCATGTGTGTCATTCCATCTCTCTACAGTGCTTTGTGGTTTAATGATCATGGTTTGACCTTTTGACCTTGACCCCCCCAAATGATTTTAGCGATTACTATATAACCACCATAGTTCCTCCCAGATGTTGGTCAGATTTGGTACAGATGTGGCTGACATGTGCTTCATTACATTATAGGCGAGGGTGAGGAAACACAAAAACAGACTCACTGCAATACCCCCTTAAGGAACGAGATAAATATGACATAGCAATATGCTGGTCCTAAGCTGCGTCATTGTATTGTTCTTTGATATTAACTGTAACAATATCGACGTAACAAACATATTACCACGACATTGTGTTTCATCTGACAAGTTCAGAAAATAATTATTAATCCAGATTTTTTCAGAATTTGGGTCGAGCATAAGTGAAATTTCAGAGGAGTGTAATCTACTTCCCTCAGTTCCTTATTCACTGCGTAGTATTATGGTTCCATATACCATTTACATTATATAGAAACCATAATATTTTGTTTAAACTTGTGTGTCATCTATCTATATACAGTGTATGTTTACTAAATCTCGGTGAAGGTCTATCTTAATCTGAGGTGAATATTGCCCAGCGCCAGTTTATATATCATCGTGAGACAAAGACACGGAGGGAGAGTCTCCAGAGACCAATAAATGCTTCAAGAGTAATAGTGAACGGCAGAAAAGCCAATGTTATCGACACTCTCGGTTCCTGTATGTAAGTGAGGCGATACTGGCGTCTCGTGTCCGAGGGAAGGTGTGTTGCCTCGGCCTGTGTGTTACATTGTCCTCTGTTTTTTGTTTTTGTTTTCCAAAATTTATTTCTTAAGAAAGTTGTACAGTATAATATAACTTTTATAACCTAACCTACCGTAATATAGCCTAACCTAAATAAACATTATATAACCCAACCCAACCTAACCTAACCTAACCTAACCTAACCTAACCTAACCTAACATGTTCCAACCCAAACTAATCTAACTTAACCCAACTCTACTTACCTAACGTAACCCTACCTTATCTAACCTAACCCATTCCACATAAAACAAACAAATTTGTCTAATTTTCATGTCCTTTTTCCCTGCTGTTTTCATTGACTAGTATGTTTGTTCATTCTCCTGGCCTACATAACAGTCGTCGACACATACTACAGGAAAATCTAAAGTTCTAAAAAAAATTTTCGCATGGTCTGAAAAATGGCGGATGAAATTTAATGTGGGCAAATGCAAAGTACTAAGTCTATGAAATGTAAACAGAGAAACCAGATACCATATGAACAACGATATGATAGAGAAATCCAACTGTGAGAAAGATTTAGGAGTAATGATAAGTAAGAATCTTAAACCAAGACAACAATGCGTATTTCCTCGAAACAAGGTCAACAAAGCATTTGGGTTCATACAAAGGCGTGTAAGTTACAAGACTAGCAAAGTTATCCTAAAACTATATCTTGTGCTTGTGAGACCTCACTTGGATTACGCGGTTCAGTTCTGGTCACCGTACTACAGAATGGATATAGAATCCCTAGACAGCATTCAGAGGAGGATGACAAGACTAATCCCGGGCATTAGGAACCTTGAGTACAGAGACAGGTTAAAGCATCTTAATGTGCACTCCCTCGAGAGACGTAGAGTGAGGGGTGATATGATCGAGGAGTATAAATGGAAGTCAGGGCTGAATAAAGGAGCGATCTCGTAGCAATGGTTTGAGATTGGACAAATTTAGATTTAGGTTTGGAAATAGAAAAGTGGATGAGTGGGACAAGTTACCGAACGTCATCATTAACTCGAACACGCTGGGTAGCTTCAAATATTGGTTGAACGGATATATGAGCGATAGGGGTTGGGTATAAACGGGGCTGCCTAGTACGGGCCAATAAGCCCGCTGCACTTTCGTTCATTCTTATGTTCTTATTACTATTCCTTTTAATTCTATTTCTGGCTTATTTTTATGCTATTATGTTAAGCTTTGAATGGGTTTTCCTGGGATATGTACAGTATATAGCAGATATGTAAGTACTGTGGTTCTCGCCAATGTGTAACACTGAATTATGCTTGTATGCAGTACTTCGTGCTCCTCTGTAAAGATCAATGCAGAGTTATATTTTAGAATATCAAGAAAGCTTAAACCTTTGTTGGCCGGACATTAGCATAGTTTACCGTGGAAATTACTGAGCAAACACAGAAGGTTGACGGCAAGAGAAAGACCTCACCCAGCACAGTGACCTTTGCATGACCTACTGGCATAAAGTGTACATGAAACACCTGACCAGGACACTGAACTGCCACACACTTCTCCATCCAGATAGTGAATGAGTGTTGGTTGTGTGTTATTGGTGGGTGTGTATCACTGGACCATAAGCCTGCTGGACCATCAGTTGTCCACACACGTCCTCACACACAGCCGTATAGACGCGCACACCCCTCCAGCTTGCGTGCGCGCACACTCAATCTCTCTCTCTCTCTCTCTTTCCATGTTTTACTGATAATATAAATATGTATTTTGATCGGAATGGAAATAAACCACAGAAAAATATTAAATAATTTTGCCCAATGAAATTCTGAATCTATTATTGAATAAATAATGGTTATGAGCACACGTTTATAACCTATGCAAATTGTAATCCCATTTACTGTTTATCAAAACTTTTCAAATTAAAAAGAGAAATACACAAAAACTACTCACATTTTTAGTACTTATTATATGTATGTCATATACTGTATGTTAAACGAATGAGTTTTAGGTCCATCAATATCACGTTACAATGTTTGACTCTAGGCACACAGCTTGACGCATGTTTTCCTTTTCGCGTAAGACCGTGTTGGAGGTGGTGATATAACGGCTCGATGCCCCTTGAAGCGATTTACAGATTATTTTAAACTTGGCAACAGGAAAGGGGTAGGGGGGGGGGGCACTGGTGTAGTTCGCCTCTGCTCAATTAGATAATAGTGATGATCCGATTAAATTTACTGATGAATGTTATATCATATAATTTGCTAAACTGTTGTCAATGTATGAATATTTATACAATCTTTATTATAATATTCTGTAGGTTCATAATGACATCTGGGGACATTTGTGTCTGGCTTCGTTTTGACGGCGGTATAATTATCCTTAGTTCAGCAATACTAATATAATCTTACTCGCTTGGTATTATTGAATTTATGCCTTTCTTATGGACGTAAATATCTGCCATGGTCAATATTATGAGAGCAATAAACATCTCCAACGACGTATACTGACAAGATCAACCAGAGTGATAGCTTCCACCACCAATACTCGGTCACCCCTCCCGAATGTCAACCATAATAAGAATTGGCTTATTATAAAAATCGGTCGTTGTTATTTCTTATAGCAAGCGTCTATCCTCCTATTCCACGCTCCTACTGCTCTACATCCACCTCCTGCTCCACCCTCCACCTGCTCCAACTTCCGCCTGCTCCACCCTCCTCCTGCTCTACATCCACCTCCTGCTCTACAACCACCTCCTGCTCCACCTCCTGCTCTACATCCACCTCTTGCTCCACCCACCTCCTGCTCCACCCTCCTCTTCATCCCTCAGCTTAGAACACAATCACAGTTAGTCAGAAACTCTTCGGGAAGCTGTTGTGTCTTGTAAGGATAAAAGAGAAAGTTGGTGAGATTTTTTATTCCTATAATTTATGAAGACTATATAATATTCTGAAGAGTATTTCATAAACTATAAAATCATAACATTTACTTATAATTACTCCGAGAAAATAGTAGTTACAAAAGGCGTATGTATTTACTTTATTTGAGAGAGATAGGCGTAGCGTCACTTAGCAAGTCTATTCGACTACAGATCACTTGATGGCGACACGGAATGGAAATACTGCAATGTTTTGTTGCATTCCTACAAGACGTTTCCAGTTTCTTGGTAAATAATGATTCCTTGTTTAATTAATTCGTTGTAAGATAGTGCACACAACAGTACTGTTAATAATATTGTATTTGTAAAGAAAACAGAAATATCACGGCTGTTACTGATGAGTAACGTCACTGTTTACCGAGACTTTAGAGTGAAGGGGACGGAGTAGACTCAGGGTTTCTAGGCACAGTTTCCAGCGATTTATATTTCTTTGCTCTCTAACATGTGGTCTCCCTGAAGCCTGGTGTTGCCTGATTATGAACATAGTATCTCGGTTAAAGTTCATAATTGCAAAATGTTAGTCAGTGAATCACAACTGTCTCTGGGCACCGGGTCTGACCGACAGCTTCTCATAACAACAGTCAACCTTCAGCCTCATCATCAGCAGTATTTTGACACAATCACACTGTATATCTTGACCAACACTGATGGTGTTTATGGCGCCTCATATATTGAGAAACCTTATACCAGTGTGAACTTATAAACTGTGTTATATAGTCTCATATCTTTGACTTGTGGACGATGAACTAAAACAGAGTTATAACGTCTGGCAAGACATTAAGGCGCCACAAACACTCGAGCGCGTTTAAGGCACATTATAATGATTATTATACAGTACTGTGTGTTTGGACGTTGCCAGGGGGTCCTTCCATATAACTATTACTGTTACAGTTATGTATAAATTGTTGGTGTATCAGACGGGGGGGGGGGCGCTAGAGTTTAAAAAAAAACGTACTTACCTAGAAATGGTCACTGGGAGAAGAAAGTAACATGACTATTTGTGAGATAGTTGCAAAAAAGTTGAAAATTTTTAAGTTAAATACCCCCATGTCAAGACCTGGAACCATTGTTGTGGTCCTTCTTCCTCCACAGACTCTTCCAAATACTCAAGAATCAATCAATCCTCTGCCTTCTCTTTCATGGTTGGGTCTATATCACACACAGACCCTTTAGATTCATTCGTATCGGTTTCATGTTCTGATTGGTACGGAGACAGATTCAAACATCTGAAGCAGGCAGTGCAGCAATAGCTGGCTGGGAGAGTTAACGAACTTTTGGGTGAGACTGCACCCGAACTAGCGTTACGTTGTTGGGGTGTGGAGGCCCGAGAGAACTGCGTCCTAACCTGGGACGTGGGTAGTCTCGAAACACACAGGTCCCTTCTACACAGGACCCGCAAGCCGTGGCTGAACAGGAAAATATAACTGCACGTGTAACCCAGAGGAACCTCAAAAACAGATCGTTTCAACGGATAATGTGACCATAACCTCAAACGGACTTCAAGCTGGAACATTGGCACTACCGAGACAGAGAAGAAATCTTTGAAATTATGAGTGAGAAAAATAGACATTATGGGATCACCCAAGACAAACTGGGGGAGGGGGGGGGGAGGGGGGTGCTGACCTGATCGACAGAGAAACAGTGTGGTCATCATCATAGGTCCTATAATTATCTAATAATATACCTGTATGTAAACAAATATAATTATCGAGCTCCTGATAATATTATCTATGGAAGTTGGGTCGCAGTAATAAATATAGGCAGATCTAAGTAGTCGTGTGGGCGATAAAAGAATTAATATTGAAAATGCTGTACTTCAAGACTATTTGGTAGTAGAAATGACGAAGGAAACACCTATAGTCTCCCGTGTAAGGAATATTAATCATGAACATCTATTTCTTCCATCAACAATATACAAATATACCAGGTATCGCTGGAACACGCACATTACATTAAATCACCTGTCAAGAAACGTCAAGGTGCCGCCAGGGTTGTCACTGACTCGGATCACCACTGTTTCTCAGGAATTAACCTCAAGGTGAAGATTGGTAAACCATCCAAGGCTGACAGAGCCATTACGATTAATACTGAAAATTTATATGAGGTAAAAAGAACCATTCATTTAAAGCGGGTAGTCGAACGTTCATCAAGCTAATCATCCATAAGAATCCCAACCACTAGTCATGATTACGCGATAAAAAAAAGGTTTTGATTCTTCGTTAGAGAACAAAACGTAGAATATTCCTCATCGGGAAAGTTGTAAGTGTCTCCATCTATATTCCATTTGCTATGCTTTGACTTGGGATAAAATCAAACTCTTAATTTTAGAGGTCGACGAATTACCCTGAAAGATAAATTAGTAACCTGTGAACATGATGGTGTAGACAACTACACTATATAATTATCTCTTTTCAAGGCCGATGTCTATGTTATACATCCCTGCTAATATCAAAGGCGAGAACAAAGTCAACACAATTTTCAAACATCTCACATGTATATAGATAATCCCTCTTCTAACAGTACTCGCTTATTCCAAAACCTGCCAATGTTAGTTTTCATATCGATACAAATTTGCTAAATACGCGGCTACCATCATTATTTTTTTATGATCATGATTTTATCTGAGTGTTTCATCGAATGTTGGAAATTTTTACAGGTGTGAAATATTTGTTTGTATTCCTATGACGTAAATATGTAATGAAATGTGCAACAGCTATGTAATGTGTGTGTGTGTGTGTGCGTGTGCTGAATGACTGGTGACAACAAATTTACTGTGCTGAGTGGACGTGAGGGTAAAATTAACCTTTGTAACTTGAATACCGTTAATTAGTTGAATTGTTGTAACGTTTGGTGAGCACGTAGGTGTAAAGTCCCCTTCACTAGTATGCTTACTGGGGCTCGTCAGGTTTTGTGCAATGTGGCACCGCTGTGTTTGTTTACATTCGACAGAAAGGAAACTCGCAATAGTAAACATACTATGGAATTAAACTAAAACAATATTAAAACAAATATCTCAATGCAATGATTTGAGAATGTTTATATGAAGAGTCCCTGTAAACGCAAGGGTGAAGGGGACTGTACACCGGTATTCGACAATGTTTTCCTATTGACTGCAAGTTTATGTGCATAGTGATATATTGTTAGTATACGATAATAAAGCAGTTCATGTATGTAAAAATTTTAATATTCACAATTCCATTGTAAACATTAATGACGAATACAGTAAGTCGGCGCAAAGAACTTAATTGGTCTTTTTTACTGTAGTTTGAATAGTTACACACTTTTTCATCTTTCATTGAATATGATTAGGCAATATCGACTGTAAATAGATGAAGTAATTTTGCACCCAAATTTCGCTATGACACACCTCGGGTGTTCATGAGGGGGCGACCTATGCTCGCACTGAACGCCGGAACCTCCTTATAATCAGTGACAGCACTTCTGCGCTAGCGAGGCTCAAATTACCCTCCCCCTCCTCCCCTGCCGCCCAACACACCCTAGCTTCCGTTGCCGGGCTAGAACAAACTGATGACATCCGTGTCAAGTTTCTTTGGATCCCGTCACATATAGGAATAACTGCCTGTGACACTGTTGATCGGCTTGCCAAAGAAGCTACACAAGAAGAAGATACTGAAGCCACTCTCGCCCTCTCCCTGAATCATCTCAAATCTCGCATACACGCCACACAACGAGAGGCATTCAACGAAAATTGGACACACCTGAAACAACAGGGTAGCGTCACACTATGCCACTATGACGCTGTAACCGGTGACGACAACCGCCACTACAAAGAATATCAATCCCTGACTCGATCTCAACAGCATATATACATGAGACTGCGCCTAGGGTACAGGTACCTATGGGAGTACATTGGTAACCCTGAGCCTCACCGCACTGTTTGTAAACTTTGTGGCCAACCCGACTCTCACACCCTCTCTCACTACATCCTCACTTGCCCTATGACCTCCTCCTATAGGTCCCCAGCCGTTACCAACACCTCTTCCCTCCCAGACCAGATATCCCTCCTCCTAGTCACAGGCCTGGCATTTGACATTATTAGGGACATGCCACTCTTTGCCATAAACAGATAAAATGTACCGGGAACTTTCCCCCCACACACTCATCATTCTCTCACTTTTTGTAACTTGACAGAACCTATGACCCTTCAGGCTTTTACGCCCTTAATGTACGAGTCATAAAGGCAAGTATGAACTTTTCATACTTCCCTGTTGGGCGCTGTAAACGCTTCTGCGCTTCACCTTGCACAGGATGTAAGGGGGTGCCCAATAAACTAGCCCCCTCGGGGGGGGGGGGGGCAAATCTGACACCTCGGGTGCAGATAACAGTTTCACTCTCTGCACCTGATGACAAGTTTCGGGTGCAAATAACTATTTCGTTATTTTAACTCGCGTGCAAATACCTTCGGCTATATCAGTTTTTCTTAGTCATAATAAAATATAAGTTTAAACATGTACGTGTTGATATATATCTTTTCAGTATAAACACACAGTTGCGAATATTATGACGCGACGATAACATCCACCAGCAACACATGTCTGGTACACTGGATTGAATTTTGCGAGTGTCAACAGTCAACGTAAAACCTTGGCAGATCCATCTAGCGACTGCTCAACAAAATTTCAATCACACGTCGAGGGGTCTCATTCCTATTTTCCGTATAATTATAGTCTTTGCACACACACACAAAATATATACATTTTTGTCACGTAATATATATATATATATATATATATATATATATATATATATATATATATATATATATATATATATATATATATATATATTATATATATATATATATATATATATATATATATATATATATATATATATATATATATATATATATATATATATATATATATATATATATATATATATATACATCATGTAGATCCACAATGAAAACGTGGATAACATAAATCTTGCAGGAACGCCCATGCATGCGTAGTGTCTCTAGCGTATTGCCAGATACCCAAAGAATGTTCTATATTACTGAGGGTATATACAAACACTTGTTGTCTTTAAAAGTAGGTTCTATTCTCGTACGGGAGATGATACAGTCGGACACGGGAAGCCTGTGGGCACACCACCAGAACTCAGTCTTAACTACGTCTACATCTATCTATGTATTACTACGCGCTGGCCTATACAGATGCCAGCATTCACAAGCTGAATACATAAAGTATAAATGTGATAATTTATATACATAATATGGTGCACAATAAATAGAATATTACATAGAATTAATACATGTTCTGTAATACTTTACTATACATAATTAATAATAGTAATATAACAATATACAGCTGAAGGCACTACTTTGTGTCCATATATATCATACAGTGTCAACAAAGGCTGTATGAGACTGCTCCTTAAAATTCGTATTTCTGACGAATTCAGCGCGTCTACCAATCCCAGCCTGTGCAAACAACTATAGTAAGACCCAGTTATCAGCACAGTGGCATATAATTTTTTGTTACTTTTGGACTTTGTCATTTTTTGGGGATAAAACATCTGGTCCTACCACCCGATCCCTCTGAGCAAAATTTTTCAAGTTTGCGCATGCGCAATGTGATAGTGTGACGTAGCAGTGACGTCATTACCACTCCACCTGACTGCAGTGTTGCCAACGTGCCCTATGCCCGCCGTTAAACGCTCCCGTTCGTTGGAAACGGCGGCAGTAGGTGACAGTGATGCTGACGACTTTCTTCTTGAAGACACGTCAAAGAAGAAGCAGAAACCTCAGAAGTCAGGGTCTCCAGCAGGGGCCACGGCTCCCCCTTGCACCCCTTCTGGGGCTGTAGAGGGTGGACTCCTCCTGTCATCGGGGTCCCCAAGTGAGCCTACATGTGGCTCAATGACCGACCCTCCGCCGACGATGGACATAGGGGATTCCCTTTGTCTCCCTGCCCCGTCGCGCCTTCGTCGTCTCGCCTTCCCTCGGGACTTGCCTCTGAGCACACGGACGACCTGGTTCTTCCGTCACTGCTCTCCACTTCAGGACTCAACACTTCGCCTCCGCCGAGGTCCCACAGCCGTGATAGTCACCACACAAATGGACGAGACGGTACGCCTGCTCACTCAGGTGGGCTTTCCTGCTCCCCTGGGGGAGGTGATGCTGAAGTTCACCATCATCACCCCAGAAACTCGTCGTACCAAGGTAATGGTTCGCCACGTACCCTGGGAGATCCCTATCGAAGATCTTCGCCCTCTTCTCCCACAACTACTGGACATGGAACGCCACATCAACCCGGTCTCCAAACGTCCATCCAACGAACTCATCGGCTGGTGGGTGGGCCCCCTCCCCCAGAAGATGAATGTAGGACCAATTCACAACTGTCTTCTCGACCGATTTATCGGAACCCCGAAAATCTGTGGTCGTTGCCAATCGCGGAAACACCGCACCTGGGAGTGCACGAGGATGGTCGCCTGCGGTTTCTGTGCAGATCCTCACGAAACAGTGGAATGCAAATCGAAAATTCAGAACAAAATCCCAGTTATTCCACGGTGCATCAATTGCCATGGCAGTCACCACGCCTGGAATGCCAATTGCCCACAGCGTCCTGGCACTCGCCTGGGGAAAACTTACCTTGTACCACCGCCCTCGTCTCTGACGAAGCCCCTGTCAACCAAACCTCAATCCCATCCACCACCGCCTCTTCCATCCACCAAGGATTTCCCATTGATCTCCTCTCCTCTACCACCCCCCCCTATCACCCCTACCACCCATCCTTTCTCCCCTCCCTCCCTCTCCCTACCGTTCTTGGAACAAGGTCGTTGCCGGCCCTGCCACACAGTCACCACCATCTCCTGCCCACCCGGACCCCCGCTGTCTCTCACCAGCACCACCACCTCTTACTCAACTGAACCCTCACCGTCCCTCTCCGTCGCTACCACCACCACATGCCCAGTCGGGCCCTCGGCAATCCTCGCCGCCACCTCCAGCTCATGCACAGGTACACCAAGTTGGTTCTATGGAAACAATCACTCTCCGTCTGGATCGCCACTCCAAGCAAATCAACCTTCTCTCAGCCCAACTCGACTTGTTTGTGAAAACAATTGCGACATTGCAGAAGCAACAACAACTCATTCTGGACACCCTGACCCAACAGGGGCGCACTTTGCAAGCCCTGATGACCCGCCTCCTTCCATCTCCCGAGATGGAGGATCCATCCCTCGCTCTCCCACTCCTCCCTCCATTTCTCTCAACAGAATTTGGTACCTCCTCTGGAGCCCTGTCTAGCCCCTCCGACTCATCTCACACCGGAGGCCGTTCCCTCCTCTTCTTACAATGGAACATCCAGGGACTTAGACCTCGCCGGACAGACCTCGCCCAATTTGTGCTCTCCCATCAAGTAGATGTTGCTCTACTTCAGGAAACCATCACAGACGATGTTACTCCACTCCGCCTCTCTGGCTATACTGTTTACACCCTGCCTCGGTACGGTGGGCAGGCTCGTGGCCTCCTCACCCTTGTGCGTAACACCATTCCATCTGTTCGTCTCCCTTCACCTGACTCACATGGACCCTCGTCTGAATTACTTTCTGTCTCCCTTACTCTTGGTGACTGGACCCTTCGTGTAGTCAATGTTCATTTCAAGAGTGATTCTCTGGACCCCCAGGTTCTTCACGACCTCCATGATGGGATTCCCACTATTGTTCTTGGCGACTTTAATGCCCGCCATCCCACTCTTACTCCGGATCATCCCACGCCATGTACCCTTAATGGATCACATCTCTCACAGTTTCTTAATGGGGATGATGATGTTCGCTTTCTTTGTCCTGACGATCCTACTCGCCTCTCCCATAGTTTCCTTGATGTTGGCTTACTATTGAACGGTCATACCTCCTTTCATCCTACCGTCTGCACCGAGCCTGCTCTGTATGGTGACCATCTTGCCGTTACTACCCATCTCAGGCTCTCCTTCTCTGCCCCGACATCAACTCCTTATCGATCCCCTCGCCTTCGTCTCACACAAGATGCTGTTCCTTCCTTTACCCAATACCTTTCTACCTGGGCGGATTTCTATGTTGTCCCTCAGTCCCTTGACTCTTACAGCGCTGATTTTGTTGATGCCGTGTATGACTCTGTCAATCGCGCTACCCCTCCACGCCCTCCCCGTCACCCCAGAAGTGCCACCAACTACTGGTATCGTATCCCTGCCATGAGACATCTCCGGCAGGTAACCCGTGATCTCCACTCTGCCATACGGAGGTCTCGGTCTCCAGAGGACTGGGAAGACTTCAAAAATTGGTGCTCCTTTGCAACTCAGGAGCGCCGTCGGATACGTGAGGCGGACTGGCTATCCTTCACGGGGTCTCTATCGTTCCAGTCGTCACCCTCTTATGTATGGAATCGGATTAATGCTATAGGGGTACTCGAAGGAGGCCTCCTCCCCACCCTGACCCCGCCTCCCATGCCTGCTCTTTAATGGAGGACTGGGCACGAGCTTCCTCCCCTGAGGCACTTCCAGATCCAATGCAGGAGGCAGTGCAGGCCCGCATCGATGCGTCTGAGCCTGTTGTTCGTGCTGCTCTTACCTCCCCTGCCCCCACTGATCATCCCATCACACAGTTCGAGCTTGACAGTGCTCGTCGCTCTAGAAAAGACACCTCTCCTGGGGATGATCAGATAACCTACTCCGTCCTCAACGCCTGTACTAATATTCCTAACGGCCCCTTGCTTGCTCTCTACAATATATCTTATGAACATGGGGTTCTCCCCTCCAACTGGAAAAATGCCACTATTATCCCCATCCCTAAGCCGGGAGATCCTGGGAAATATCGACCCATTAGTCTTACCTCCTGTGTTTGCAAGATGATGGAGAGGATACTCCATCGTCGCCTTCTTCACACCATAGGCGGCTTCCACAACTCCCTCAATGGTTTCATTCAACATCGCAGCACAGCACACTCCATTGCTTCCTTTTATTGCAATCAGACTGCCCGCATCTCCGTCTTCCTTGATATCAAGGGAGCTTTTGATGCGGCTCAGCCTGCCCTCATTTTAGCTGAACCTGCGCGGTTAAAGGGAGACTTCTTCGATGGATCGCCTATTACCTCACTGGACGTCAGGCCCAGGTTCGCGTTGAAGGCTCTATATCTCCTGTTCAAGAAATGAACCTCGGCACCCCTCAAGGTGGATTCCCGAGTCCCACCTTGTTTAACACTCAAGCACTCCATTGCATCTCCCGTAGCCGACAGAAATTGTACACTCAGGATATGCCAACTATGTCTTCCTCCAAGCCCGACTACCTTGATCTGGTCTCCAGAGTGTGTGATTCACTTGGTTTCCTTCTTTCAACTGCGAAAACAAAAGCCATGTGGCATGGTCATGTTATACCCCCCCCCCTCTTATAAGGAACGCCCTTGGACTGGGTTATCGAGACAAAATACCTGGGTAGGTATGTAACTCGCACACGGCAGATCCCTGAAGTCCACTATCTTCGAGACATGCTTTCGGCGTCTCGCTCCCCTCTCTACCATGTGCAGGGGTTCCCCTGGTGCCACCATCCCTGTACTTCGCACCATGTACAAGTCCTTTGTCAGTTCCTGTGTCGACTACTCCGCTCCTGCCCTCATCAACATTAGTAGGACTGCTGTCAACTGTCTTGAGTTATCCAGAGGAAAGCTGCTCGTATCATCCTTGGGGCTCCTCAGTGGACACGCTCTACTCCTTTATATACCAAACTTGGTCTTTCCCCCTTACAGGATCGTGTCCAGGAGTTTTACCTAAAAACTACCGTTTACATTCTACGGGATCCTCGGGGCAACTATGTCTAAGCCAACTTGACTCCTGCAGTCCGAGGCTGACCTCCATCTAGAAGACAGTGGCGAGGGTCACTCATCCGAGCCCTTCAGGAGCACGACCTCCTGCCTGATATTGTTGTCACCCTACTGTTGGTTCGTCTCCTTCTCCCTGGCTGTATTTTCAACCTGAAGTAATTGCCCTCGGTGGACTGCTCCCGAAATCCCAGGTGAACCCTGTTATCCTCTGCAAATGCCACCTATCCAGGATCGCCTACTGGTCCCCAGGTAAGGTCGTCCTTTACACTGATGGCTCTGTTGACCTCGTTACAGGTAGGGCCAGGGATGGTGTCCACAACTCCCGTCCCGATGCCCCTGAGCCTATCAAACTTTCTCTTAAGAGTTTCTGACGGGGCATCCTCCACTCAGGCTGAACTGATAGCCCTCCTTGCTGCCCTTCTCGCTGAGGAAGAAGCCGATGGTTTCTGCCCCTTGCTTGTCTGCTGCGATTCCAGGTCTGCTCTCAACAGGATTGCATTTGGATCAGGGGAGAATGAGGACCTCATCCTCCGAATACGAGGGTTAACATCCACACTTCAGGATGCAGGCCATACTGTGACATTCCTATGGATACCCAGTCATGTCGGTATCTTGGGGAAAGAGGTAGCAGATGGCCTTGCCAAGACTGGCTGCAACAAAGCCACATCTAACTACGTTGTTCCTCGAACACTTTTACAGCTTAGGACCCAAATTCGCCACAAACAGAGAGAAGCTCAGGAAGCAGCTACCCTCCTGGACTCCCTGCCCACCGACCTCTCATATGTCTATGGGAAAGAGTCGCGGAAAAGGGACGTGATTGCTGCCTGTATCATCATTGGGTATAACTTTGCTTGGGAGATGGATATCTCCACATCCCCTGAGCCTCTCTCGGTCCTTGTAATTCAGTTGCCTCTGAAGATGTCTTGAATAAAGACGAAAGCTAAGGTGCTCCGTTGTTCCCATTTTCCCGTGTGATTTTATCAAGATTTATCTTATCCACGTTTTCATTGTGGATTTACATGAAATACTGTATGTATATATATATATATATATATATATATATATATATATATATATATATATATATATATATATATATATATATATATATATATATATATATATATATATATATATATATATGTATGTTTATATGCTGCCTTTTTTGAATATATATATTATATCCTATGTTACTTCTTACCAAAGTCAGAAAGTGTTTAGGCTTGTGTAAACACGAAATGTGTTAGGCACGTTGTAACCAAGAACAGATAATAAACGCCCAGCCAGACCGACCATGTGCTTGTCATTCTCTCATTAAATAACGCAAGATACTACACAGGCGACGAGGATGGGATTCACAAAGTGTTGGTGAAGTCCTTGAAGAGAGGATAGTTACCACTGAAGGGAAGGCTACTCTGAACCTGGAGAATTTAAGTGAAGAGAGCAACCATGGCTGGCGTCAGTGGATACATCGGACGACTGGGGGAGTATGATGCAGACAAGTAAGATTTCACATCATATTGTGAGAAAATGGACTTCTTCTTTCTGGCAAATGAATTAATGGACGACGATGGTGGTGCTCAGAAGAAGAAAGCCCTTCAAGAGAAAAGGAAAGCAATCTTTTTGACAGAGGTAGGAGCTAATGTTTATTCTACTCTAGTCAATCTGCTTACTCCAGACAAACCCAAGGGCTCCTCACTGATTCAGATTACAAAGATTCTGAAGCAACATTTTGATCCTGCTCCACTTGAGATCGCTGAAAGTTACAGATTTGGCACCAGAGATAGAGGTAAAGATGAATCAGTAAGTAGTTATATAGTAGCTTTGAAGAAGTTATCCATTCACTGTAACTTTGGACAGTTCTTGAACCGAGCTCTAAGAGACAGGTTTGTAATAGGCCTGAATTATGAAAAAATACAGAATAAGTTAATGAACACCACTAACTTAACTTTTGAAAGTGCATGTCAGATAGCTACAAGCATGGAACTGGCTGAGAAAAACACCAGAGAATTTGTTCCCAATGCTGATAGTGAAACAGTTGGCAGTAGTGGCTCAGTGTGTAAAGTAACTGTAGCTAAAAGGAATAAGTATACCACAAAACAAGGAACACATGCTGATTTAAAATGTAAGAGGTGCCGAGGGAAACATGAAAGCTTTCAGTGTAAGTTCAAGAATTCAAAATGTTACAATTGTCAACGTATTGGACATATTGCTCCTGCCTGTAGAAGTGATAAAGGTAGAGTATATACCGTTGAAGGTGGAGAGAAGGAAATGAAAAACAGTATTCATGAGAGTGTTAGTAATTTTGGATCTGATAATGATGAGAGTGCCCATGTGTTTACTATTTACACCAGTCGTGAAGAGAAAGTTAAACATAGGTATAATGTGGACTTGTGTATTAATGACACACCTGTAACCATGGAAATGGATACTGCAGCTAATTTCTCCATAATGAGTAAAGATATGTATGAGAAACTATTTGCGCATGTGCCTTTAGAAGACTCAGGTGTCAAGTTGAGAACTTATACTGGAGAGATTTTGAACACAGAAGGTAAATTAGAGTGTGAGGTAAAGTACAAAAATCAGAATTTAAAGTTGCCATTAATTATAGCTAGTTATGTGAATAGACCAACTTTGTTAGGTAAGAACTGGTTGTGTGAACTTGAGATGGACTGGAAGGCGATATTTAGTGTTAGAATGTGTAACAGTATTCCAGGTCTTGAGAAATTGCTTGAAAAATACAAGATTTTATTTGTAAAGGGACAGGGTGGTATAAAGGGTTATGAAGCTCATATCACCATTGACAAAGATGTTACACCCATATATGCTAAGTCCAGACCTGTTCCTTATGCATTGAAAGGTGAGGTTGAGAAGGAATTAGACAGACTTGTGAGTGAGGGAATTATTGTGAAAACCACCAAGAACAATTGGGCTGCTCCAATAGTAATTGTACCTAAAGCTGATAAATCTGTAAGACTATGTGGTGATTATAAAGTTACCAATAACCAAGCTGTTGAGGATGAGCAATATCCCTTACCCACATCTCAAGATTTGTTTGCTGCACTAACAGGTGGAACCATTTTCACTAAGTTAGACTTGTCCCAAGCATATGCTCAGGTCTCTGTTGATGCTGAAAGTCAACAGTACCTTACCATCATCACTCATAAAGGATTGTATAAGTTCAAAAGGTTGCCTTATGGTTTTAAAAGTGCACTAAAGTTATTTCAGTGCATCATGGACAAAATTCTTGTGGGTCTTCCCAATGTGTTATGTTTTCAGGATGATGTCCTTATTGTTGACAGTGACATCCAAAATCATGTCAAAACCCTCGCCACAGTATTCGAAAGATTGTTGGCACACAATGTCAGGCTCAACAAGAGCAAATGTTCATTCCTAGCTAAAGAAGTAACTTATCTTGGCGACAAAGTGAATGCAGAAGGGCTGAGACCTGTATAAGATAAAGTAGGAGCCATAGTAAATTTACCTGCTTCCTAGGTATGATACAGTATTATTCAAGGTTCTTGAGTGGACTTTCATCAGTTTTAGCCCCTCTGCATGAACTATTAAAGAAGGGGATACCATGGAAATGGAACAGTGCAACTCAGAAGTCATTTGAAGATTGTAAAGCTGCTCTGTCTAGTACTGATGTTTTGGTCCACTATGATGCATCGGGCTATGGATTAGGTGCTGTCATAAGTCACATAATGGATAACGGTGAAGAAAGACCCATTGCATATGCCTCGAGAACTCTTACCCAAAGCGAGAAAAAATATGCACAAATAGAGAAAGAGGCTTTGGCTATCATATTTGGAGTAAAGAAATTTCACCAGTATCTATATGGGAGGAATTTTGTTTTAATAACTGATCACAAGCCTCTCTTGGCAATTTTGGGTCCTAAATCACCTGTTCCTACACTTGCTGCAGCAAGAATGCAGAGATGGGCTTTGATATTGTCGGCATATGACTATGAGATACAGTACAGACGTTCAGATGATCATTCCAATGCAGATGCTTTGTCAAGGTTGCCAGGTAGTGGATCAAATGATGGAGTAGAGCCCAAGGGAAGGGGTGGGCAAAGTGCGGCCCGCGGGCCACATTTGGCCCACCAAATTATTTCTGTGGCCCGCCACTGCATTTGGCAATCAGAAAAAAAAAATTCTTATTAATTACAGAAAGGACAATTTTGGAAGTTGGGTGGACATAGCAGCAATACTGGCTCGTCGTTGTTAACCTGTGGCCCGCAAAGTGTGCCACCATTCATGAAGTGGCCCTCCATCAAAAATAATTGCCCACCCCTGGCCTAAGGTTTATGCTGTAACCATGATAGCAGAAGATTTTCCAGTCACCTCCGGAATGATTGCTCATGAAACTAGGAAAGATGTTGTATTAGGAAGAGTCCTGGAGTATACACTAAATGGATGGCCAGAGATTTGTCCATCCTTAGATTTTCAACCGTATCATTTAAGGAGATGTCAATTATCAGTAGAACAGGGATGTGTGTTGTGGGGTATGAGGGTGTTAATTCCACAGTGTTTTAGAGGGCAAATTTTGAATGAACTGCATTTTGAACATCCAGGTATATGTGCTATGAAAGCACTGGCCAGAAGTTTTGTGTGGTGGCCTAAACTGGATGTTGAAATAGAAATGATGGTACGTGAGTGCTCTGTTTGTCAGAATGTTAGGAGTATGCCACCCAGCACACCTTTGAAAACCTGGAAATGGCCTACCCGTCCCTTCCAAAGAGTACACATTGACTTCTGTGATAAGGGAACAGACAAATTTCTTGTATTAATTGATAGTCATTCAAAGTGGATTGATGTTAAACACATGTACAGTACTAATGCTGGTAGCACCATTGATGAATTAAGATTAATGTTTGCCGAACATGGAATACCAGAAGAGGTAGTTTCTGACAATGGTCCTCCATTCCAATCATCAGAGTTTAAAAACTTCATGAGATTCAATGGTGTAAAGCATGTACTGACCCCACCCTATCATCCTGCCTCTAATGGTGCAGCTGAAAGATCAGTTAGAATTGTAAAGGAAGCACTTTCCAAGCAGATAATTCAAGGAACTGTAGGAAAATCAATGAAACACAGACTAGCAAATTTCTTACTCAGATACAGAACCACGCCACATAGTGTGACAGGATGTACTCCTGCAGAGTTAATGGTGAAGAGACAGTTGAGAACAAGATTAAGTTTAGTTAAGCCAAGTCTGTTTGAAGTTGTAGCGAGGAAACAAGCTCAACAAAAAATGTATCATGATAAGAGTTCCAGTGAAAGAGCGTTCAAGGTAAATGATAGGGTGAGAGTTAGGAACATGGCTAAAGGTTATGGTACTGTACATGCAAAGTGGATAACTGGTGTCATTGACAAGGTATGTGGATCTAGGACATATTTAGTGAAATGTGGTAACTCTTTGAGATATGTTCATGTGGATCACATCATTCAGGCACATGAGATGAATGTAGCACCAGGACATGATGATAAACTTGACACAGTTTCAGATGATCATCATCATGATGATGTCAAAGATGATGTTTCCCAGCATCCACTCACTGTGTCAACTGATTGTAGTGATGATATGTCTGTCACTGATAATGCACAGGGTGCAAGTGAAACCCCTGTAAAACTTGATGGAGGGAATAGTCCTAGAAGATCAAACAGAGTTAGGAGACCTGTAATTAAATTAGACCTCTAATTATCTGAATTGTGAACAGGCCTTTCAAAACTGTTTAGTTAGGAAATTATATTTGTTGTGTTCTATTCTCTTCTTCCCTGCCATATGTAATTCTGTAAGTTTTGTTTATTTAGGATTTGTAGCAGCCATGCTTTTGAAAGGGAGAAATAGTGTTATATATATATGTATGTTTATATGCTGCCTTTATTGAATAATATATTATATATTATGTTACTTCTTACCAAAGTCTGAAAGTGTTTAGGCTTGTGTAAACACGAAATGTGTTAGGCACGTGGTAACCAAGAACAGAGAATAAACGCCCAGCCAGACAGACCATGCGACTCGGCATTCTCCCATTAAATAACGCAAGATACTACAAGCGTCCCAACATGTGAGGTGACTACCAGCTATACTATTCCCCTGTGAACCTGTGGATTCCCAACAGACCACCCCAAATGAGTAGGAATAAATAAGGAAATGCTTGAGAAACTCCGTGGTCGTCACTTGGAGCGACCTATAATGCCAGGCGCAGAAACAGTACTGGTATGTCTCTGGGTGCAGCCCTCGTCTCTACCCACCAAGGACGGTGTGCGACCGAGGTGCCTGATGTGTGCACCTAGAAATTACAAGGAGTCCCATACTTGCAGGTGTGGAGTATAATTGGTGTGGTGAGCTGGTGCTACAGGGAGGTGAGATGATGTTACTATGTATGATGACCTAAGGTGCTATATTCCATACAGGTGGAGCAATCCAAAGTGTTGAATGATATTGTAAGCAGGGTAAACAAACTCATCGTTGTTCTTCTGAGGAAGGCCAGCTCAATTGTATTTTTTTGTTACCATATAGTTTATAAGGAATAAATTAGTTAAGACATGTTATGGTTTCACACTTCTTTCCCCTTATCGATCTGGTCAATGAAAAACCTAACCCAATGCCTAGTCCACTCTGCACGCTACCTATCGAGCTACATACTGTCCAGAGGGGGTCAGGTGGCAGCGACCCATAGAAATTAAGATTAGAGTTAAGTACTTCCCCTTAGAATTAGTGACCCCAGTCTGGCAGTATTTTGCAGCTTTGCAATTGTTGCATATGTTTTGTTAGGGTCCGTTTTTATCTTCTTGTTTGCCTTTTCCCTTTCTCTCAGTTTCCTAATTATTTCTTTCCTTGTGGGACAACG
>NW_024732733.1:0-15947 GCF_018991925.1 Homarus americanus
TGGTTATAGTAGGCAAATGTACATACCAAATCTATGCTAGGAAGGGAGAATAGGGAGGTAATACTGAAGCTAGAGGGTTTGTTACGTGTTGAAGGGTACAAGGTATCATTTGGTTGAGGTATACGAATACAGTCATCAGTACTGTACCCACAAAGCAAATACAGTACTCTGCTATTACGGTCCAAGGATAACATCACCACCAACACGATCTGGCAAACAATGATATCTGGGTACTATAAAATCTATGTCAGGAAAAGAGAGCAAGCTATATGGTGTTAAGGGATCACATGAAGATTAGACCCCCATAGTTTATTTCACCTTTAACACTACCTCTGGTGGGGTTAGGTTAGGTTCATTTTACACACATAAGCATCTGAACTACTGTAGCCGTTAAGCAAAATACAATACCGTCACGGCATATAATAATCACCTCTACTGACAATTGGATAATGCTGTAGAGTTTTAGGTATGGCGGTGTGGACTGAGATGTGGTACGGCCAGATTATAGCTAATGGGGGGGGGGAGGATATATACAGTCAGATTATAGTTAGTAGAGAGGGTTGTGTATACGGCCAGATTATAGTTAGAAGGGAGGGTTGTGTATACGGCCAGATTATAGTTAGTAGAGAGGGTTGTGTATACGGCCAGATTATAGTTAGAAGGGAGGGTTGTGTATACGGCCAGATTATAGTTAGTAGGGCAGTAAAAACACAGCCACGTCAGCATAAATACAATTATTTCAATTGGTGTTTCGTTATTAACTATGGATCCAGAGTGAGACGAAGATTGGCGGTGATGAAGCGTCTGGGGACACCAGGCCGTAAGAGGTTCTGCTGACTGATTCACTTTGTGTTACTCACTACGGTGTTGCTTCCACGGAGAAACAGATCAAGCGTCCTGCAATTGTCCTGAATATTGAGAGCGACGTCCACCTCATGTCACCCAACACACGGCTTAGCGACATCATCACTTGTCGACACATTTTAATCATAATATTTCACTGTTTTATTGTTGCCTGCCTCAACATATACAAAATAAAGTCTAGATGGTATAGTTCTTTGATACACTAATCTTAGGATGTGTTGCCAAGCTTTAAGGGAAATATAAAGCTGGGACGTAGAAATAAAGTTTACCGTAAGTATTCGGTTTGGTTAGGAAGGGACATCCTAACCAAACCGGATACGTACGGTAAGCTGATTTTTTTCTGAAATATTTATCGATGAACAAGTACAAGTTTAAAATTTCTTTTACACATGTTTCAGACTAACTTAACCCCTACGAGTGCGATATGTTAATCCTCCAAATACAGTATTATTTTCTTGAAGGAAATAAGTCACTGTTTTCAGATAGATGCTATTGTACTCGAGAGGTTAAAATATTTTAATTAGGAGTTATTGTTTTCATGGGTTAAGTTATTATATTTGGTGGGTTAAAATATTTTACTAAAGTGGTTAAGGCATTGTACTTAAGGTGCTAATTGTTCCTCCGATTTCTTGGAGGTGGAATTAAGTGGTATTGGTGCAGTCATAGAGAAATATACCTAAAGGGTTTATGTACTGGGGAAACTTATACTGACACTACCCAGACATTTCTTGGTTACAGTTGAGGAGCATCATCTGAGACGAAGCTTTGAAGAAAAAACCCTGAGGCTGAGAGTGAGGTTGTCTCAGAAGTTGTTGACAATATTTGTGACACAATAAATGGTCAGCAAACATGTCACTATAAGATATTTGGGTAAGAACTTCATCAATTATTCATCCATTTAAAGCACTCACCGTTAAAGCTTTGATTCTTTCTTCTGTGCACTGGAAAATACTCTCCAGCATGGGTGTTATGAGACTATTCTCCAGGTGTAGTTCTGCCAGTACTTGTGACAGCTGTACTGTAGTGGAGGAGACCAGCAGTTGAAGACTTGTTTGCAAAATGTACTTAAATGGAATCTCACCCATGTTCTACTTCTTCCACTTGTCGATCTTGTGTACCTGGTCTAGGGTCAACTTCTCCTTCCAGTTACCAACCTCACCTGGCACAGGAATCAACAATATTACTTCATCATTCACCTCAATAAGAATTTGTGAATACTGAAAATGAGATCTTTAAATTATAATAAACTCCTATTTTAAACAACGGATGTTGTTGACTTGAGAAATTCCATCATCGTGTGTATTATTTGTTAGTTGTAATTAAGAGTTGTATTCCTTAAACTCTTTACCAACAAACTTTTGGTCAAATTTTTATTTCTGCAATGTTTAACAATCTCTTTATCAAATGTTACGACATGTTTCAACCAAGAGCCCTGGGCTATTATTGGCAATATCAATAATAATATCAATAGCGGAAGTCAGTTACCTCTACCTGAACCAAAGGTTATCTTTAGTTTTAGTGAAACGAGTAAAGAAAACAAGACTATCTTTAACAGAAGTTAAGTCTCCACCTTTTCTGAAGAAGCAGCCCTCCTGCCTCACCACCTCCTGTGAGTACTGGGGATTATCTTTTGTTTTGGGCCCCACCAAGCTGTCCCGGCCTGCCATCTCATTAAACTCGGTGTATTTAGCTACCTGAGTGTGAAGGGAGGTTTTGTATATTGATTACAGCCCACTACCATTGTTCGTTATTCTTGTTACATTACTCAGGTATTTTGATGTTAAACAGTTAATGTAGTGAAACAAATATATCTTGTTTACATGTCCTCTGAGCACACGGCATCATACATTAAGAGTTGCTTCTGGCTGAGGTTTGTGCTCAAAAACTCGTTCAGCTTCTCCAGCTTGGCCATAATGTCGGCCTTGAGGCCCTCGTAGAAGACGAAGTGAAAGTTAAGGTGGTGACATTTCTGCCAGGCCTCGTTGACGCCAGTACGGCTGTTACCGTACTGGGAATGGTGAAACATTGTTATCAGGGTTAGCACTAGTCATGTGAGGATAAACTCCGTGATATACTGCATACATGTAATGTTATTTTATGTTTTATCTTATAACAACACGAACTAATATTAGCAATACTTGGAAAAACTTGTTTGGTTGTTTGTATTCCAACACTTAGTTAAGTCTTGCCTCACGTTTGTCACGGAAGCTGAAGGTTTTAACAAGACGATAAAGGTGCAATAAGGACACGACAGGGAGGTACTACCGCCTGGGAAGATATTGGAAGCATAATGTGTTGTCTCTGGTAGACCCTGCTGCTATATGGCATCCCAAGAATTGTGACCAAGTCTCAGGTTGCTCATCTGACTTTCGGCCTCATTTACACACAATTGCAGTGTCTGTAATTATAACTTGAACGTCGTATTAGAGGTTTACATTATAAAGTGACTTATCAGAAGGAGAGAAATGACTGCACTGGACAATCCCTCGAGTGACGTCTCAGATTCCTAGTTAAATCTCATACATTGTCTTCTCTTACGGCAACTTCCAGTATGTATACAGTCAGGGTCAAAAGTTCGTTCCATCCCATTATGAAGCAGCATCGACCCCAAATGAGACAAAACAGTCAGTTCGGAGACTCATTCTCGCGACTCGGTTTCACCACAGGAGCGAACTTTTATCCATGACTGTATTTTATTTATTATTATTTTTTGAGGAGAATAAAATCTTGACGTACTATTTGCATGTTTTAGCATTTATTTATTTATTTATTTATTTTGTGGTGGGGGGGTGTATGAAGGTTTGTCATTAATTCTGGACTTAAACCTTATGATGGGAGTGCTTAAGAAAAGTATGTTACCTCAGTAGTTTTTTCTTTTGATAATTGCAGAATGTAAACACCATCATTTGATGGTGCGATGACTTAACCCTTTGAGTACGATCACTTAACCCTTTGAGTATGATCACTTAACCCCTGAGTACCATAACTTGACCCCTTCAATACACTGACTTAACCCCTTAAATATTTGAGGAATAAGTCGTCATACTCAAGCGGTTAAGTCATCGTACTCGTGTCGTTAAATCATCATACTCGTGTCGTTAAATCACCATACTCATATATTTAAGGGGTGATGACGTCACAACAGTCATTAAGCGCTGAAGCGGCTTTCAAGGTTAGGTTAGGTTAGGTTTAGTTAGAATTACACAGAACATTATGTAATTTGCTGATGTTTTAAGCTATTGGACTTTGATTGGGCTTTGTTATATATACAGTAAGTAGTTAACAGTTATTTGTTTCACACAGTTATCTGGATTCTGGTAAGGCCTTTCTTTAAAGTGGTATCAACAGATGTTTTTGAGCTGGTTTTTATCCCTGAGTGTGTGTCCTTCAGAGGCACAGACGAACTTGTTGGTTGGTTGTGCTCGCTGGACGACAGGTGCAAGGCTGCCGGACACACCTGCACCAGCTCACATACTCAACCTGTAGAAGAAGTAATTGTCTTGTTGTTCTATAGTGGATGTTTGATGTTTTTCAGATGTTTATAGTAGGAGTCACAGATGGTGTAAACAGAGTAACGATCAGTACAACAACAGATTTACCAAAGTGTACTATTTATACACACAAAATACATATGTAAACATGTATTTTGTTACTGTGATTTCTTCTGAGATATCATAACAGTGATAAAGACCGTTTAATTTTCCTGATGCTGGGATAATTGTTTGTCTTATGCGTACGGATGTTACTGCTGTCTACACACAAACACACACACACACACACACACACACACAAACACACACACACACACACACACACACACACCATATTAACAAACGTGTATATACTGTACATGGCGCGTCTTCACGATACTGTAATATAGACAGGTAGCATCAAGTGTTGTGTTGCGCAGCAGAGACGACTGAGGGGTCACACGGGTCCCAGTTTTAGGTCCTGATTATAAAAGGACTTCATCGTACCTAGGACTGAGACGGATTAGAATTAAGGACCTACTAGGATCTTGGTAGATTAGGTTAGGTTAGGTTAGGTTGGAGTCTATGTGGACTGGGCCCGTTTAAACAATCACCCACACAACCACCAGACCAGGGCCACAACAAGACCGAAAAGTGTAAAGAAAAAAAAGTTGACTCGTATATTAAAAATGTCTACACAATGACAAATATCGCCTCTTAATCATTATTTTTTGAGTCTGACCACACGATAAAACCCTCGAGTGTCTGATAAAGGTTCTCCAGATACCGCTGACAACACGATATGGCCATTAAAACCCAGCGGGGGGGGGTAGTGACTCAATGTGGCCTGGCATTTTTTTTTTACGGGGATTAGCCCACCCAGGCACAGGTCACTGACCCACATCGGGGCCCAGAGGGCGAAAATGTAATAATGATCATAATAATAATAAAAATAATAATAAAAATAATAATAAAAAAAATAATAAAAAAATAATAAAAGTAATAATAATAAAAATAATAATAAAATTAATAATAGAAATAATAATAAAAATAATAATAAAAATAATAAAAATAATAATAAAAATAATAATAAAAAAAATAAAAATAATAAAAAAATATTAAAATAATAACAAAATAATAAAAAAATATTAAAAAAATAATAATAAAAAAAATTAAAAAAAAATACAAAATACAAAATACAAAATACAAAATTAAAAATACAAAATTAAAAATACATAATTAAAAATTAAAAATACAAAAATACAAAATTAAAAATACAAAAATTAAAAATACAAAATACAAAATTAAAATACAAAATACAAAATTAAAAATACAAAAAATTAAAATTAAAATTAAAAATTAAAAATACAAAATACCAAAATAAACAACAACAACAACAACAACATTAATAATAATAAAATAATAATAATAATAATAATAATAATAATAATAATAATAATAAAACCATAAAGAAATACAAAATGAAAAAAATAAAAAAAGTGAGAGACAATATACTGTATGTATGTTGTGTTGTCAATAGTAAGAGAAACAATTGAGACCCTGCAATTGTGTGTAAATGAGACATAAAGTCAGATCAGCAACCTGGGACTTGGTGTGTAGTAGTACTGTGGGGGTGAAGGAAGTCCCTCTACTCTCCCACTACCATCTCACAGACACCAAACTTAAATTTACCTAATCTAAAATGAAATGAAAATCCAGTTTGGTTTATTAAAGAAACAGTTATAGGGTAAGAGAACTCCGTATTCAACCTGTATAATTTTATTTTATCGGTCACTAAGGTGTGTCGTGTTCCCACACCCTGTCAGTTACTGTGACTCCCCAAAACCTCACGCTGTTGCTTGTTACTGGTACCAGGCTCTTGATAGTAATGTCAGATGTTCCTTGCTTTATTTTCATATCACTAAGGCTTATTACTCTCTCTCTCTCTCTCTACTACCACCACGTGATGGTCGGAATCCACAACAAATACTAGATTCTCTGTTCCTTTAATGTGTTATTCGTCTTTTCTTACTGATGTGAAGGATGTGTTGTGTTGTAGCTCCGTTATTGGTTCAGGGTCCTCATGGTATCACTCTAGTTTAATATCTGTCTCGCTTCCCATCACATAGAGTCACCCATCACCAGCCTGTTCTAACTGTCCGTCCCACCACTTAGCATCACCCATCACCAGCCTTTTCTAACTGTCCGTCCAACCACTTAGCATCACCCGTCACCAGCCTGTTCTAACTGTCCGTCCCACCACTTAGCATCACCCATCACCAGCCTTTTCTAATATAGATGTGGCAGCACATCACCATCGCAGCCTGTTCTAACTGTCCGTCCCTGCCCATCACCCTTGCAGAAATGCACTAACTGTCCGACCACCACTTAGCATCACCCATCACCAGCCTGTTCTAACTGTCCGTCCCACCACTTAGCATCACCCATGTTCTAACTGTCCGTCCCATCACTTAGCATCACCCATCTCCAGCCTGTTCTAACTGTCCTTCCCACCACTTAGCATCGCCCATCACCAGCCTGTTCTAGCTGTCCGTCCCACCACTTAGCATCACCCATCACCAGCCTATTCTAGCTGTCCTTCCCACCACTTAGCATCACCCATCACCAGCCTGTTCTAACTGTCCGTCCCATCACTTAGCATCATCCATCACCAGCCTGTTCTAACTGTCCGTCCCATCACTTAGCATCACCCATCACCAGCCTGTTCTAACTGTCCGTCCCATCACTTAGCATCATCCATCACCAGCCTGTTCTAACTGTCCGTCCCACCACTTAGCATCACCCATCACCAGCCTGTTCTAACTGTCCGTCCCATCACTTAGCATCATCCATCACCAGCCTGTTCTAACTGTCCCTCCCATCACTTAGCATCGCCCATCACCAGCCTGTTCTAACTGTCCGTCCCACCACTTAGCATCATCCATCACCAGCCTGTTCTAACTGTCCGTCCCATCACTTAGCATCATCCATCACCAGCCTGTTCTAACTGTCCGTCCCACCACTTAGCATCACCCATCACCAGCCCGTTCTAATCCGTCCGTCCCACCACTTAGCATCACCCATCACCAGCCTGTTCCCAATCCGCCCGTCCCAATTCACTTAGCATCACCCATCACCAGCCTCCGTTCTAACTGTCCGTCCCATCGCCTTAGCATCACCCATCACCAGCCTGTTCTAATCCTTCCTGTCCCACCACTTAGCATCACCCATCACCAGCCTGTTCTAACTGTCCGTCCCATCACTTAGCATCACCCGTCACCAGCCTGTTCTAACTGTCCGTCCCGTCACTTAGCATCACCCATCACCAGCCTGTTCTAACTGTCCGTCCCACCACTTAGCATCACCCATCACCAGCCTGTTCTAACTGTCCGTCCCATCACTTAGCATCACCCATCACCAGTCTGTTCTAACTGTCCGTCCCATCACTTAGCATCACCCATCACCAGCCTGTCCTAACTCCGTTTCGTAAACCACACGACGTCTGGCTCTCCTAGATGTGCTGATTGACAACGTGAAGGTATGTCAGTCAGTGTGAGTTAAGGAGAGTGACTTCTGTAGTGGGGAAGGAGTGAGTTAAGATTGAGTTTAGGCCTCAGTTCTTAATAGGCCCCGATCCATTAGGTGTGTGGCCCATTTGACGAGCCACCAATAATTTAGTAGTGCGGTAGTGAGAACGTCATCACCTCTCACAGTTGCAGCAGTAGAGACGACATAAGGGAAGTGTGTTGAAATAGTCTGTCGTGTTATTCACCCAAGCGATACACCCGGGTCACACAACAATGTTTCTTATTTAATTACAGTACCCAATATTTTCGTCCCTCCCCCAACACATTGCCCTAACATCTATCATGGTTATTACCCTCCCACACATCCCCTTACATAAACCTCGACTACCCTCACACATCCAGTCTCCACCCTCACACACACACACACACATTTCATAACTCGTAGTTAACCTGTGTAGTCATTCCTTGTCTATCTCACTTTAGTACCGTACCTGTTCTGAAACTGTTAAAAGATCCAGTCCTCCTTGTCATCATATACAAGTAATATTATTTACCACTAATATTACTTGTGTATTTCTTGACAAAAAAGTGACCCACTCATCTCTGTTTAGTTTATATTTTCAGTTTTTTGCCTGCCATATTTTTCAATAAACCGTTAATTATTATTACTACTACACACTTCCAACGTTTCCCGACACCCACAATCTGACACTGTCCAGTTTATCCTATGTTGTTTTTACGTGTTTTTCTCTATATGAAAAACTATAATAAATACTAAATTGCTGTTATTAATAATTTATATGCTGCAATTATATGTTATGGGAGGGTAGTGTGGAGCGATGATGAGGCACGGTGGGGGTGGTTGTGGGAACAGGGGCAGTGTAGAGGGTCGCCATCAGTAGCCAACACACACACATACGTCACACATGCCAGTCACCACTACCGCCACCACCAACCACACACTAGTACACACCTTCCTCATATCGCAACACCATCTTCATCATGTCATATGTGATAACACGCGGTGCCAGCCAATCACAGTCGCCTCTTTTTATCATCTTCCTTCCTCGCCCAATCACACGCGAGAGTGGGAATGGCGCGTTTTTTATCAATCCCAAAACCCGCCCCGTTCCTGTATGTGGTGTAATTATTGGAGGCCGGCGGTAATGCGCGGCGAAACCCACAACCAAGTATATTTATATTGTTAACTCTTGTTGTATCACTGCTCAATTATCATCCTCGCTTTACTGTTATCATCATCTGTTTTATTTATGTCATGATGTTCAATTGTTACTTTTATCCTCGACTGATTTTAATGCAGATGGAAAATTCTGCCAGAAGCTAAGTTTATGGTGCGAGTTTTGGGACCAGGAGCTGTGTTGGATACCAGGACGATGACGCGTGCCACAACAGCAGCCCTTGGTGTCTTATTTATTATTATTATTATTATTGTTATTATTATTATTATTGTTTGTCTTATATATTACACTTAAACTGACTACCCCCATACATACAAGCGAGAAAGGAGGATAAACATTTAGTGGAGAACAACCACATATTAACATTATAACCTTGGCCCTTACTGATCTCACCCACAGTGCAGCTGGGGAAAGGAAGGCAGCAGCTGGAGCAGGGAGGGAAGCAGCTGGGGCAGGGAAGGAAGCAGCTGGAGCAGGGAGGGAAGCAGCTGGAGCAGGGAGGGGAGCAGATCAGGGGGAAACCAGAGGGATACAAAGTACAGGAACCTGAGCCACGAATATTGTTTTGGCCCAATAGTGTTAGAGACTGTGGGAGCCTGGAGCACCAAGGTCCACCGGAGACTCCAGATCATAGAGTTACTTGTCCCAGCGTCTCAGCATAGTAGTCTAGAGTGACTATATATATGTAGCCCCACTATACTGGATGAAGTTGGGCATTAGCAGAGTTAATTATAAAACAATGAAAACAACGAAGGTGGCGATGGTGTAGTTACTATCGTGTTACCATTTGTCTATTGCTGATATTGTGAGGCAAAACAGAGAGAATATAATCTTGTAGATAAAGCGATTCTGATCTAACGATTAGAGTCGCTCTGAGGTACATATACTGCAGCAGGACCAGGGAGGGACAGTAGCTATGAGGGACATATACTGCAGCAGGACCATGGAGGGAGAGTAGCTATGGGGTACATATACTGCAGCAGGACCAGGGTGGGAGAGTAGCTATGGGGTACATATACTGCAGCGGGACCAGGGAGGGAGAGTAGCTATGGGGTACATATACTGCAGCAGGACCAGGGAGGGAGAGTAGCTATGGGGTACATATACTGCAGCAGGACCAGGGAGGGACAGTAGCTATGGGGTACATATACTGCAGCAGAACCAGGGAGGGAGAGTAGCTATAGGGTACATATACTGCAGCAGGACCAGGGAGGGAGAGTAGCTATGAGGTACATATACCGCAGCAGGTACAAGGAGGGGTGAGTAGCTATGGGGCACATATACTCAGCAGGACCAGGGAGGGAGAGTAGCTATGGGGTACATATATCGCAGCAGGACCAAGGAGGGAGAGTAGCTATGGGGTACATATACTGCAGCAGACCAAGAGGAGAGTAGCCATGGGGTACATATACCGCAGCAGGACCAGGGAGGACAGTAGCTATGGGGTACATATACTGCAGCAGGACCAGAGAGGGAGAGTAACTATGGGGTACATATACTGCAGCAGGACCAGGGAGGGAGAGTAGCTATGGGGTACATATACTGCAGCAGGACCAGGGAGGGAGAATAGCTATGGGGTACATATGCTGCAGCAGGACCAGGGAGGGAGAGTAGCT
Organism: Homarus americanus; assembly: GCF_018991925.1. NCBI lineage: Eukaryota > Metazoa > Arthropoda > Malacostraca > Decapoda > Nephropidae > Homarus > Homarus americanus. Next base: position 10,677 of record NW_024732733.1, read on the forward strand.
ATGGGGTACATATACTGCAGCAGGACCAGGGAGGGAGAGTAGCTATGGGGTACATATACTGCAGCAGGACCAGGGAGGGAGAGTAGCTATGGGGTACATATACTGCAGCAGTACCAGGGAGGGAGAGTAGCTATGGGGCACATATACGGCAGCAGGACCAGGGAGGGAGAAATCACATGATTATTAAACAACTTTTATAAAATTATTATTTAACATAAAAAACAGAATATGAACAAAAACTATGATAATATAATACTTTAAGAAAAATATTGTTAATATTCACAGGCAAACTAGACAACAAAAAATATTTAAAAAATGGTACAAACTCATAACGTCACCCTTTCCTTCAGCGGATAATTTATGACGGCATCTTGGCGAGAAAATGAGGGAAGGATGTGACAGCCACCGAGGACCTGCCTTAAAGACGACCGCTAAATGTCTCAGACCAACACACAATTCTTACTTACTATTCAATTTAATTCTTACCCGTAAGTTACCTGAAGATAATAATAAATTTAGAAGTATGAGGAAGAAGAAAAGAGGATTTAGGGAAGAGATACGAGCCAGCGAGTCACTGAGGCCAACTAGAGTGAGGCGGTCACTAGTGTCTCCTGAGGCCGCCACTAAGTCACCGCCTCTCTCTAATTCACGGATCCGACTCACAACACTTGGCTGTATCCTCCCGCCAGAGTTCAGGTGATAAGTCATGCCAGGGGCTAACAGTGAGTCGAGCAAAGCCAACTACTTCCTTTTGATTATGTGAACACGCACCCACACACTCAACACTCTCTCTTGTTCTTAATGCAACGAATTATATTACTGACCATCATTACCCGCCAAAAGTGTATCACTAATTGGGCTGTAAGTAGAGTTTGAGTTGTGTAAATCTTAAAGTTTCCTGAACAAAGATTGTACACTGTAGGTGCAGGACAGTGGTGGGTCTCGAGGCTGCTGTAGGTGCAGGTCAGTGGTGGGTCTCGAGGCTTCTGTAGGTGCAGATCAGTGGTGGGTCTCGAGGCTACTGTAGGTGCAGGTCAGTGGTGGGTCTCGAGGCTACTGTAGGTGCAGGACAGTGGTGGGTCTCGAGGCTGCCAGAAAGATCAGTGGTGGTCCTCGAGGCTACTGTAGGTGCAGGCCGTGGTGGGTCCGAGGCTACCAGAGGTGCAGTCAGTGGTGGGTCTCGAGGCTACTGTAGGTGCAGGTCAGTGGTGGGTCCCTGAGGCTACTGTAGGTGCAGGCTGGGGTTGTGGGTCCTGAGGCTACTGTAGGTGCAGGACAGTGGTGGGTCTCGAGGCCACTGTAGATGCAGGTCAGTGAACTGAGCTACTGCAGGTGCAGGCCAGGTGGGTCTCTGAGGCTACTGTAGGTGCAGGTCAGTGGTGGGTTACTGTAGGTGCAGGTCAGTGGTGGGTTACTGTAGGTGTAGGTCAGTGGTGGGTTACTGTAGGTGCAGGTCAGTGGTGGGTTACTGTAGGTGTAGGTCAGTGGTGGGTTACTGTAGGTGCAGGTCAGTGGTGGGTCTCCAGGCTACAGAAATAACCTGTCATGTGTCCAGTTATTACCTGTGGACCCTCAGGCCACGACGGTGTGTGTAGCCCACATAACTGGGGTAAATGGACGGGGATAATCTCAAGTTAGTTATTCATGATGGTGGTGGCCGGAAGTCTGCCCATAATAACACAGAGGCCTTGGTCATATTTTTTGCTCGGAGAAATACAGGTTTCAATGCCCTAATTCTCGGTGGGTTCTGACGCCGCCAGATATATAAGATCTCAAATAACAGTGATGGTGGATCATTCTTAATAACTTTTATATGTTGACAATTTGTCAACTATTACCAACATAACTTTCTTACATCATGTAAGTGACTGTGGTGTACCGACTGTTGTTAAGAAACAAAAAGGAAATAATTTAGTCGTGTTAATATTATTGTGGCTCGTTGACTGTTGCCAGTTATTAGTGGTGGTTGTATGTTGTCAGTTACCAGTCGTTGTTGCATACTGCATGTTAACTGTTGCCAGCTGTTGATGGTGGGTGTATAAGTCAACTGTTGCCAGCTGATGATGGTGGGTGTATAATAAAAGTTAACTGTTGCCAGCTATTGTTAGTGGTTCTCCATTATAAGTATATAATTGCGAGGTACTGGTAATGGTAGTTTGATTTATATTAACTGTTATCAGCTGCTGATGGTTGCTGTATATTGTATGTGAACTGTTGTCATCTTCTGAGCCAACGATGGATGTACAGTTGAAGACAAAATCTCTGAACACTTGGCAATATCTGGCATCTGCTTCTGGGTCGTATATATGATTGGTTTATATCTAATAACGCTGTTTTTCATCACATATTATGTCATGAAAAAACACTTCTTAATACAGAGACAAAAATGAGAAGTTACATTTAAAATGCCCATCGCCCTCACCGAATGATCCTCAAGTACTTATATGCCAGACACTGCCAAGTGTCCTGGGAATTTTGTCCGCAAAAGATTTATGTCCTACAGGGAGAAACTTAAGATGTAAATTCTCAGGCAGTACATGTGGGTCTGGCAGCTGTCTCCTCCAAGGTAGAGGCACAGTCAACGTGAGGGAGGGAGGGCCACTAAATGTCCTGGTAGTAAACATACGAGTCTTATGATCACTGGATAAAAAAGAAATGTTAACATACAGACCTAGGAAAGAGGAGGGTGGTAAAGTGGCCCCAACTACTGAGAATGGTCAAAACAGGGCGAACATAATGAGATACGAGGCTGTAGCTGTGGGGAGAGGGAATACTTCACACACATCAGCCAGCACTGCACACCTGTTTACTCGTTTAATTTATCTGTACATGTTTTAAAACTATTCAAAGTGTTTAAGAATATAAAGATAAATTGCAAAACAAAGTAATAATAAGTACATAAGCGAACAAATGAACAAAACAGCTTCAATTTGATTCGAGACAAGAAATTCTTCGTCAAGCGCTCTTTAGGTATAAGCTTTAAAGGTTCAACTCTTCTCCACACTCCTGTTAAAACTTCCTACGTTTTTCGTCATCAACATTTAACCTTCATCAGGATCTTTACTACTTTCCTCGCTAATACTTTTTCCATCCTCCTCCTCACGCGCTCCCTTCTTCTTTCCAACAACAAATTCTCCACCAGTTTTCACCGCTACCTTGGATATGACTTCAAATTCTAAATTGCAGCTACGCCTTCAAGAGAAAAGACAACATTAATACTGCTGATGCTCAGATATGCTCGGTGGGCATTGAACAGCTGCCAGAGGCTGACAGAAACTACAGTCCATTGTAAAAGTAGTTTGATAAATATTGAATATGAATTTTAACTATTTCTCATAACATTTACCATAAATTAAACGTTAGAGATTCCGTAAATAACGTTAAAAGAAAATAAATCTCTCTTCTATAGACCTTGGGTGGCCCTAGTGCCAGCCATCCTCGTACACGAGGGTCATCCATTAATGTTACGTCATTAAATATGTTATAAGTATATACTGTAGGTTATGTATCTAAGCTACTGTGCCGAGTAGCATCTATGTATATAATTACGTGGCAACACTGCACGTGTTATGTGGCAACATTGCCCCGAGGCTGCCATATGGCAGTGATGGGTAGGGAAACACCGGGTAACACTGAAGTCCATTTATTCGGATAGGAGAAATACAAGTGGTGACTAGCGTGTGCCATGCACGGCCCACGAAGTCAGACTGAGACTGCCTTGCCATATGGCAGCCTCGGGGCAATGTTGCCACATAACACGTGCAGTGTTGCCACGTAATTATATACATAGATGCTACTCGGCACAGTAGCTTAGATACATAACCTACATATACTACAGTAAGAATATAATATAAAAGACAAAGAACATCGTAATATTAGGGTGTGTCATAGGAGGGAAGATCAGCTAAAACTAATGGCCCATCACTTTTTTGGTAGATTTTAGTGTATATAAACAGAAAATAATTTCAGTTTCAATATTTTGCAACCTTTTGCTAGGTAAATTTTAGCGTGAAATTTATCGAAAATCTAACGTACAGCTGCATTAGTGCATTACAATTAAATAGTGAACATTGCTTTCTGACTTCATTCTTTAACAACCCAACTAACAATATTTTTTTTCTGTTTCAGATTCTGATGCATTTATAAGTTGATAATATTTGCGATGGCTGCTTGTGTCAGGACGAGGAACCAAAAATCCAAGCCATCTCAGTCACTATCTTGGGTCTGGGAGAGAGCTCCTGAAGTCGGAGTTGCCTACATTGAGAGATGCTTTGAGATACGGTGTTTTAATCAGGCAAATCAGTGAAAAGAACCAAAGAACTTACACAAACAAAGACATTGCCAGTGATATGACCAAAGCTGTCTTGGCACAGTACACTCTGTTGCTGCTCAGTTTCAACCTCAGTCATAACCGTCAAGAAGAATTAGTGAAGACTGCTAGCCAGTTAGGAAAGAGCAAAGTCTGCCCAGGAGAAAAACTTGCAGTTAAGGACAGCTTTGCCAAACAACTGGACCAGTTATTGTTATAATTACTTGCAAGTGCCCAATTGTTCTCTGTCCTGAGTTTGGATGGAGTCATTGACTGTAAATCCGAGGCCCACATCTCCTGTATTTGCAAGCGTGAACTGAGTTACTGTGATCGAACTGGCATTTGTAAACTAGAGAAGAAGACGTATAGGGGCTCTTCTCAAAGATATTCAGGTCCAGAGACAGGAGGCTGCCACAGAGAGACAGAAAGGAGAAAAGAGTTGCCGAGGAAAAGACTTGAAAGGCCGGGTAAAAAGTACTTTTTTTAAAAAGGCCGATGATTGGGTCAAGCTGATTCAGAGTTTAATGACTTTACCATAAACAGTCCGAGTTACTGACCAGGAGAATGGTGACTTTATCCTAACTTGAGAAAATAATGATCCCAAACCTTCCAGGCATAAGATTCGAAATAGGAAAGAAATCCCGAGCATAGCTCTGGCCAGCATGCGACACCACACTGGTCTCAGAGAAACTGCAGAGATAGCAACAGCTGCCTGGATTGACGGTGGTTTGATAGCACCTGATGATGTTCACCTGGTGATAGATCATAACAAAGTAAGGAGAGCTCAGGAGAAACTTGTCAGTAACCTAGAAGAGGAGTTTGATAAGGGGATAAGAGAAATGGAATCAATTGTTTGTTCTTTGATGGGAGAAGGGATGACACTAAAGTGTTCATGAAAGTTGGAGATTCTGAGAAGTTGTTCCCTGCCATGGTGAAGGAGGAACACTACTCCTGCTGCAGTG